>NC_142946.1:20517841-20532841 GCF_046866305.1 Octopus bimaculoides | reverse complement strand
TAAAGATCAACAGAAAGATGGAGACGATATTGAAAATGAAATGGTTTTATTCTTTACAGTAAATTTAAACTACAAGCTCCAAAACATAGAAATAGCTGCTAAATGTCTTTTATACCAAAGTGTTGTCCTAAAATGGGACATGAACATGAGAGCATGTAGTGCTCAATACATTATGTCTGAGAAATATGGGAAAGAATATTGGGGTTATTGTGCAATGTGTTTGTCAAAGTCATACTCGATTACAAGATTGCCGAGTCCTAATATCGGTTTCAAATTTTGACACCAGCAATTTCGAAGGCAGGGGTTAAACCGACTGATTCGATCCAAGTGCTCAACTGGTACATCCCGAAAAGATGAAAGGTAAAGTTGATCCAGGTAGCATTTGACCCAAAACGTAAACAGGAACGAAATGCCGCTAAGCATTTGCCAGGTGTGCTAACGATCCTGCCAGCTCGCCGCCTTACGTGAGTCTAAATATTAACAGCAACAAATAGAATAGCAGCACCGTAATGCAGGAATGGCGAACATATATCCAAACGACCTTATTTCCATTCTTCACAGAGTGTCATATTTACAATTGTTAAATATTTCAAAATCCATTTTAGGATAGTCATCTATCCTAAAATGGATTTTGAAATATCTGTACCTACGAATAAGTGCATGTTTCTGCATTTCTATATATGTTTAGTTTCCGTTCTTTAGCAACTTGGAACTGAGATGAAACAGACTATTTTCCACATAATTAGTGCTCATTAAGATTCTCTCGATATCGCCACTCAAGTTACAATCGTTCTATGCATTGTGATATTTATTAAGAACTCCTTCCAGGAACAGTTGTTTTTTTCTTTTTATTATCCTTTTCTTTTTCTTCTTTTTTTTTTTACATAAGTTAACGCTCAGGTGTCATAGTGATTGAATGTTTAATTTTGACCGACATGTATTTCTTCATATAATACGTTGCAATCGTAATTCATGAAGAAATATGTCAACGCTCAGGTATTTGCAGTAGATTATTGTATAAAGCAAATATGTATGTGATCCAAATGCATAAAAAATCTCTACAAAAAATATGCATTTATGCTCGTAAAAATATCATACAGGTATGTGCACTCTGTAATCTGCTTTTTCAGCGTTCATATATCTGGGAATTTAAATAAAATATAAATGCTACACCTCTATCTACACAAACATATGCATGTATCCACATATATACACATTGATTATGTAGAAAGTGTATATGTATATTTGCATTGACGTGCGCAAGCATATGAGTACATATTTATATAAGAATGGATGTACACCCGCAACGTAATTACTTCATAAATATTATAAATCATATAAACTGTTGTACAGGGGCATAATGTACATGTGGTTTTGAATTTATGTATAAGTACCTGAGATTGATGGGATAAGATGCTTTATGAGTATAGGGTGGTGGAAGAAATTGAATATACATTAGGTTATACAAACATTAAAATTGGAAATTTCATAATGTGGATATACTTATGTGAATATAGGCAGAGGTGCGGCTGTGTGGTAAGAAGTTTACTTCCGAACACATAGTTCTGAGTTCAGTTCCACTGCGTGGCACGTTCTGCAAATGTCTTCTACTATAACCTCGGTCCAACCAAAGCCTTGTGAGTGGATTTGATAGACGGAAAATGAAAGAAGACTGTCGTATATGTGTGCGCGCGCGTGTGTGAGTGTATTTGTGTTTGTGTCTGTGTTTGTCCCTCCACCATCGCTTTACAACCAATGTTGGTGTGTTTACGTCCCCGTAACTTAGCAGTTCGGAAAAAGGCACCGATAGAATAAATACCAGGCTTACAAAGAATAAGTCCATGGGTCGATTTCTTCGACCAAAAGGCGGTGCTCTAGCATGGCGACAGTCAAAATGACTGAAACAAGTAAAATTGTAAAAGTGTATACTTAAATTTCGCTTGTTCAAACCCTAACCCTAACCCTTATATTAACGAGGTTTGTTGTTGGGGGATGAATATTACACTTGCCTGTGATTCAGAGTTTCCTTGGTATGCCTCGTCCATTGTACTTTCCAGTCCTTGCTCTAATACTCCAGTTTCTTAATGGGTTTTCATATTCCTATCTATCAGGCTTCATTATAACTGTGCACAAAGATGTAGCATTTCTTTTAATATTGTCTCTGCATAAATTCTACTGTTCTGTTTATCGTTTTTGAACAACACACACACACACACACACATACACACACACACACACACACACACACACACACACACATACACACACACACTCACATGCATATGCATTCATACATTCACACACATATATATGTATATATATATATATATGAACACATATAAATGCATGTATATTGAATAACTCTATACGCAATACACGTTTGTGTCTGTACATGCGCGCACGTTTATATACAATAGAACGTAATTGTTGTGCACCTCATAGTTTATGTACACACGCCCACACACACACACACACACACATACATACATATTCATTTATACATTCACACACAACATATATATGTATATATATGAACACATATACATACATGTATATTGAATAATTCTATACGCAATACACGTTTGTGTCTGTACATGTGCACGCCTGTATACATAATAGAACGTAATTGTTGTACACCTCATATATATATATGTACACACACACACACACACACACACACACGCATATATGCATATATATCATAGAATGCACCCGTAGCCAGTGATACATTTACAATTGGAACGTATCGCATACTATTGCAGAAACAAATTACAAAATTTAATAGCCGAGCTCAAAATAACATAAACAACTTTTGATGATTTATAATAATACAACATTCTTTATTAAAGCTGTTATCTTCATTTCACGTTTGAAATCTCAACAGGTTCCATTTTTATTATTAAGAATTTAAATTCATAATAAGTTTTTTTTAATGTATGTATTTATGTACTTTTATAATTATATTTGTATTTATTATAATGTGTTTTTCGTGGAATTATAATTGGCAATTGATATATAATCTTAATGTCAATTGAGACGCGACCGAATGATATTTCTTCCCTTTTTCTTTCTATTCATCTCATATACGAATATCTGAAGTAAAAAAAAAGAGAAGAAAAAGCATCATGATAATGTATATATATATAAAGAAATAAATGTATTTGTTAACGAATAAACAAGATTAAATTCCAACCCAGACGGCGCTTAATGGAAATAAATTACCGAGCAAAAACAAAATAAATATGAAACAAAAAACTACCAGAGTAAGAAATACAGAAATTAAAACCGGAAAGAGAGTGAGCGGAGAGAAATGTGTGAAAGAGGAAGATATACAGCGGGAAAAAAGTGATAGATAAGGAGATAAATGCAAAGAATGTGAGCATTAGAGAACAAAAGCGTAAGCGTGACAAGGAAAGAGAGAGGGAGGGAGAGAGAGAGAGAGAGAGAGAGAGAGAGAGAGAGAGAGACAGACAGAGAGAAGGAGGCAAATGATTAGAAAAAGAGATGGAATGAGAGAGTACGAAACATGTTGCAAGAGACGCAGTACGATGGATGGTTAAGATTTTGAGATTGGTATGATTGTTAGTGTAGGAATTGTGCATCTACATTGCATAATATTAACTATATATACATTGATATCTTTATTTACACGAGACAGAAAATATCACAGTCATATAGGATGAGAAACTTATCCAATATATTTATTCTTATGCACTGTATTCATTAATTTCTGATGTATATTAAAGTAGCAAATGAGTGGGTTTCTTTGTCGAAAGAACCCCTCTACCTCTCCTTTACATTTACACATGATTTTGTTTTTAATCCTCCTTAACTCTTGATCGAACAAAACTGTGATTAATGGTGTATCCTTCCTCATAAGCAAGTAATTCACTTGACTATTATATATATATCTAACGATACATTATTAAACGTCTCCTCCATTATCTAAAATACCTTGTTTTTAGTAATGCGAATTAGCTGCTCTTTCTAGCATCTCCTGTTGGTTTTTCTATTTCACGGTTGCCAAGCAATCATCCTTTTTCTCTGACCATTAAAATTTACCTCTATGTGCTTTACAACCTTCGTGTCTCTTCCAGCTTCATCTTCTTATTGTCACTCATTTCCAAGCAATTTACTGACACTATTTTAATACACAATGCAATTTCGCACGAAAACAAAGTGAATTTGCTTCAAGCGAAAGTCGTGGGCAGATTGTAAATTCATTTTATCGCACATAAAATCTTAACTACCTACGAGTTATATTTTAATTAATTACAAATTCTGATTAAAGCGAATTTCTGTTGTGCATTTGCTCGCTTTGCATTTGAAGTGTTGGTTCTAATGAAAGAAGAAAAAAAATATCGTATGAATCAGGTCAGGTAATTTCAGACATGAAATAACAAAAGAAAATGTTTTGATAAATAGAGAACCTAATCGTAAAGTATGATTCACTCAATACGCTCCCCATTTCCGATCCCAAAATTTGTCTCTACTAATTTTTCATTTCTTAATCTGTCTGTTTGTCATGTTCAAAACGCAAAATGCAGAATATCTTGGATTAGGTTTCACATACCACCTGGCATCTCATTTACTATAAAGATCACGTTTAGGGTGAAGATCCAAAGTTATGCCACATAAAAAAGTTTCTCCTGCCAGAAGTTCCCGTTTTACTCATTATATTTTAAAGAAAAGAAGCTTGCTATAATACAAATACACTACTACCATTATTATTGCAACGTATTTAAGGCGGCGAGCTGGCAAAAATGCTTAGCGATATTTCGTCCGTCTTAACTTTCAGAGTTTAATTTACGCTGAGATCAACTTCGCCTTTCATCCTTTCGGCGTCGATTAAATAAGTACCAGTTGAGTACTGGTGTCAATGTTAATAAAGTTACACTCACCCCCAAAATTGCTGGTCTTGTGCCAAAATTTGAGATTATTTTCATAGCAATGCTTGCATTATGCAAAAATACATGAAGCTGATTTATTCATGGTGACTGAAAAGCATTTATAATGGAATACTTACCGCCAATCTCTTTTGCATATATCAGATACTAGGTATTAGTTTGTTCTGAAAATAATGGCCGCTTTAAGTGTTTTTTTTTAAACGCAATTTTATCATAGTATTTTAAATATATTTTAGGTACATATCGGTAATTAATAGGTATTCAATAATTGATGCATGTATTTTAGGTACTTAATAATTGATGCAGGCTCTTTATTAATTTTCTACTTATTTCAGCCAGAAAACATTCTTGAAGCGTAGGCGCCCTTAATTATGAACATGACTAAAAAAGGCCTTCGCTTACTTTTCTTGCATGAGTTCAAGCTTGGGCACAATGCTTCTCAAACGGTTGCCAATATCAACAGAGCATGGGCAAAAGGGTCCACATGTGATCGCACGGTACGAAGGTGGCTTCAGAAATTCCGTAGTGGTGATGAGAGCCTTGAAGATGAAGAAGGAGGACAGCCATGCATTCTTGACAATCAGTAATTGAAAGCAATCGTCGAACGAAAACCCATGTCAAAGTGCCAGAGAAACGTCTCAGGCACTTGGTGTCGCTATTGCAACGGTCTCACGCAATTTGCAGAAGATTAGTAAGGTGAAAAGATTTCGATAAATGGGTACCGCATGACTTCAGTTAAAATCAAAATTTTCGGCGTTTTGAAGTGTACTCGATGCTCTGTCTGCGAAACACCAATGATCCTTTCTCTTGAGCGTATAATTACTTGTGACGAAAAATGGATCTTTTACGATAACCTTAAACGATCAGGTCAATTGCTTAATCGTGATGAGTCTCCCAAACATTTTCCAAAGCCAAATTTGCATCAGCAAAAGATTATAGTGACTGTCTAGCGGTTTGCAAGTGTTGTTCATTATAGCTTTCTCCATGCCAATCAGAGCATTATAGCAGAGTTTTACTGAAATCAACTCGCTGAAATACAAGCTCACTTGCAAACAATGAAACCTGCATTGGTGAATCGGTGTGGCCCAGTACTACTTCCTGATAATGCAAAGCCACATGCTGCAAGAAGGACGCTTCAGAAACTCACAGACTTGCGTGTGAAAGATCAGAATATGGGATAAGAGACTTCACCACATCCTCCATATTCTCCTGATCGTTCACCCACTGACTACCATTTTTTAAAGCATTTAAACTCGTTTTTAAGTGATAAAAGTTTCAGATCCAAACCAGAGGTGGAATCAGCATTCAAAGATTTCTTAGCAACAAAGCCAATAATTTTTTTATCAACGAGGCATTAATAATCTCTTTGAACGATGGCAGAGATGCATAGATGTTCACGGTTCGTACTTTGACTAATCAAAACATTTCTATTGTTAATTTTTCCAGAATAAAATTGTTTCTGAAATTAGCCATTATTTTCGAAACAACCTCATAGAACACGCTGCGGACGAGTTCATGTATATATACAAGCATATGCATGCACAAACATGCATATATCAAGGACATATCTCTGTCGTTTTCGAAGAAATGTATTGGGTTTTTTGTATTAACTGCTTGAGTATTTCACTTTCTCAACCAGAAACAGTCTCTCCACTTTTGCTTACAGGTGCATCCAAAGTGCTTCTCTTCCGTCTCTCTCTGCTAATGTTTACTCTCAACGGATGGGCCGATGCAAGGATAAAGAAAATAGCATTCACCCAAATATCACGCTGTGATGTCAAATCCAAGTGTTTGAGGTTGCGAAGCAAAGTTCTTAACATGTTTCAAATACGTGTAGTAGTTTTGTTGGTGATATGTATCGGCATTAGAATTTTATGTTACTTAAATGCTTTCACGCCTAGAAAGATTGACACTCCAAATGGTTAGAAGTGGATGCTGGCAGGAAAACACAAAGACACATTTAAGTGGAAATTACAGAAATCGTTTACTGTAAGAAATAATGAAATCAAATATTCACTAACCATGTCTAAGTGTTCGAAAGTATGTATTCGTACACATTCTAACTGATTCAAATGTTGGTTTCAAATGTTGGCATAAGGTCGGCAATGTCGGGGAAGGGATTAAATCAACTGCATTAAATTTAGTACTCAACTGGTACTTATTTTATCGACCCCAAAAGAGATAAACGGTAAAGTCGATCTCGGTAGAATTTGAACACAGAACATGGACGAAATGCCGCTCAGCATTTTCTTCGTTGCGGCAACGATTCTTATTTCTTTATTGCCCACAAGAGGCTAAATATAGAGGGGACAAATAAGGACAGAGAAAGGTATTAATTCAATTACATCGACACCAGCACATAACTGGTACTTAATTTATCGACCCCGAAAGTACGAACGGCAAAGTCGATCTCGGCGGAATTTGAACTCAGAACGTAACGGCAGACGAAATAGCGCTAAGCATTTCGCCCGGCGCGCTAACGATTCTGCTAGCTCGCCGCCTTCAATGCGGCAACGATTCTGCCAGCTCGTCACCCGTATCTGACACAAATATTCTGTTCTACTCTAAGCACAAAGCCCGAAATTATTGGGGAGGGGTCTAGTCGGTTACATCGAGCCCCAGTACTCAACTGGTACTTAATTTATCGACCCTGAAAGAATGAAAGGCAAAGTCGACCTCGGCGGAATTTGATAACTGGTACAAATATTACAAAATTGATGGTAAAATCCTATAACTACCATTTTAGGAATGAAAGTATTAATGTGCAAAATATAATTGTAGTGGCTGGAAAGAACTTAATACGTCTGATTCTTGAGTACTGATATGGGATTAAACAACAACAACTCTGCAACTATAATAAAATTATGTATATTGTATTTTTAAGCACATGTATAGAAAAAGACACCAAAGAAACTGAAGAACAATCATGAAGATACTAATATCATTATCTCATTCAAGTGCGTATACGTCTAGATGTAATAGAGACAAGTGATGTTATTATATAGCATTTATATAGAAGCAGACAAATAGAGAAATTAGTCTATGCAATTCTGTGAACTTGTGGTTTATGTAATTTTACTTTAGCAAAGACACGTTGTAAGATTATACCGCATAATCTGATCGAAATAATTGTATCTACATTCATCAGTGAGATGTAATTTGTATATCGTTTTTCATTTTATTCGACACACTTTTAATTTATTCATTGAAAATCTTGTCTCTCTTTACACATACGTGATTTTCCAAGTTTCACAGTCGTTAACTGAGTTCCAACTAACAGTTAACATATTCTATTACCTGACTATTCGATGAGTTTGCTTATGTCAATATTTCTCTGAGGACTGCTTCCTCCGTTCCGGCTCGATAAAAGTGATGGCCTTTTCTGCAATAAATTATACACATACAAAATGTTATGAGTATTCACGTACACCCCCCTCCACGCACGCACACACACACACACACACACACACACACACACACACACACACACACACACACACACACACACATATATGGTAGATTATTTAAATATTATTGTGATTTAAACATTCATCATCAGTGATAGTATCGGTAAAAAGATTTAATTTTACTACAACTAAATAAGCAACTAGTGTGTGCATAGCATTATTGACGCCGGTCTGACTGCTCCGTTAATAATATTTCGAGAAGAATCTATTCAAAATTCTGGGTGATACGATAGCAAAACTATCGTTTGATGTATGCTGATAGCTTCTAAACTGTTCGTGAATAGTTATTCAATGTCACACAGTCGAGAAATATATATATATATGTTTAACAGGATGTAATTTACACGATGTACTTTCCAAATTTGCATTTTCATCTCCTAATACGCCAGCAGAGACGCACGCACAGGCACACGCACACATACAAACAGACAAGCACACACAAACACTCATACACACACACTCATGCTTGCATAGAAACAGATTTATACAGAGACACATTCGCGCACACATACACTCAAACGTATATATACGAAATAAAAGACGCATCCTGACACACATTGATATATATGTATGTAGATATGTTATCTCTATATATGTGTAAATGCGTGGGCATTTATGTATGTGTATACACACACAGTCACACACACACACACACACACACACACACACACACGCTCACACACTCACACACACATACAAATGCAAACACACATACACACATATTGTGCTGTTGGGACACGCGTTGAAAGATACGAATTCTTTTGTTTGATTTGCTATATAAACGGCTCCTGAATTATCCTGTGACTTCCAGAGTATTCCATAACATCATGGAACCTTAATTTAATTTTCAAGCAGAATAATTACGTCGTAGTGCATAATAAAACTGTACCTTATGAATTGCTGAAATCCTTGCAAGTACCGTGTATGGTATGTCTGTATACTTAATTTCAAACACAATGTATGTTTTTAGACGAGGGTAAAAAGAACGGAATTTGTTTAAGATGCTAGGCAACTGGATTGAACCAGCAAACCACTTGGTGACTGCGAAACAAACATCTTCATTATTCAACCATACTGCGCTATGTTCATTCATTCATTCATTCATTCATTCATTCGTTCGTTCGTTCATATATGCATATATACATATATTCACACACATACATGCACACACACACACGCATACACTCAGATACACACACACACACACACACACACACACACACACACACACACAAACACATGCACCCACACCTATGTATGTATACATGCATATATGTCTGTCTGACTGTCTGACTGTCCGTTTGCCTGTTTGTCTGTTTGTATATGTATGTATGCATCTTTATTGTGTGACTGTGTGTGTATATGTGTACTAGGGCTGAATGTGCGTGAACTCGACAAATGATTACTAGGAAGTAACGCAATGTCGAAATCAGATGCAGAGAGGTATAATCAGCTGATGGGGATGAAGACAAATATAAGGTTTAAAATGTTGATGGTAATAGAGACAGACTGAATAATGTGGAGCGAGAAGTTTAGAAGAAGGTCCTCGGAGAGAACTTTGGCCATTTTCTAGGAAGTGGAGTGTTCAAATTTTAGGGGTGATGTGAGATTATTTTTAACTTTTCAGGGATCGGCCTCCTCTTGGTTCTCCGGAAGTCAGAGCGTTATAACGAGTAATCTATCTATCTATCTATCTATCTATCTATCTATCTATCTATGCATACATACATACATACATACATACATACATATATAAATATATATATGAGCATGTCTAGATATGCAACTCTATGTATAAGTATACATACATATAGAAAAACATACAAATCTGCACATATGTATACATACATACATATAGAAAAACATACAAATCTGCACATATGCATACATACATACATATAGAAAAACATACACACATACATACAAACTAGAATACCCTGTTGTTGATGTTGAAATTCCAATGAAGGTGCCTTGGAGTTAGGTTACAAACCGACTCTTTCTCTATTGTAAGAAATCTTGAAATAAAACTGAACAATGGCATACATATACACAAACATATATACATATACAGAAACACTCTATTAATATATATGTTCATACATAGCAAATATATAGATGTATGCACACAAACAGCACTACCTAAAATAGGATAACTAAACTTCAATGGAATTATCTTGTGTCTGAATTCTTTATGTATTAGAGAAAGATTTGACAATTAATTCCACAAGGACATACATACACCCAAACGTACTTTCAGAAAAGTTCAGACATATTCAGTATATAAGTGGAAACTCTGTACTCACAAAGAGTTGTGAACGTTGTGATATATACTATATTGGGTGAAATTTTTATTAATCAAGGGAGAAGACTGATAATGCATTTATCTTCCCTTCCTTAAAATAGTAAATTGTTAATTTAGGGAATTATCTCTTACTGATCGTGTGGCTTGATATAAACAGTCTGGTTGTTTCCAGTGTATTCCTATAATTACATGTTGATGACCAAATTCTGAATTGTACCTCCGCTATCATCCCTTAAGTGGAGATAGTTCCCTTGTAATTCATGGCCAAGTAAGCAGCCTCTATGCGATCCTCTATCTCTTAGAAATAGCTGCCACATGTTCATCATAGATATCTTAAACTTAACCATATAATGACAAGTCAAATGGTTTTGACTATTAAGCTCTTCCATCAGGTTTAATTTTCCAGCAGTTAAACAAATACAAAACAGCAATAGCAACTATACCAGCTCTAGCACCAGTAAGAAGAGAAGCAGGAGCAGCTTAGTTGATATACTGCCGTAAGATACATATCGTGTTTATTATTGTATTAGATGTATCGATAGTTGTATATGGACGGATAATAGTGTTTTGTGGGAAATTATTGCAGTGATATCAACGGGCTATATAACTTAGAAGCTATACAGAATTCACGATAGAATTATAATAGCGAATTCAACATTTATCTATAAATGTTTTACTAAATACATGCAACAACAACCGCAGAATCGAAATGATGAAATGAGTATATCAAGTACAGAGATGACTCTTGTTCATTAGAAATAGCTGAGCTAATGCCATTTCGACTCAAGCATTTCCAGCTCACTTTAAAATTCTTTGAATGGTAAAACTTTCAATAATTATGATGACATGAAATCGTACTTGCTTCAGTTTTTGCCTGATAAGTGCCAGTAGTTGTAGAGCGTGGAATCATGAAGTAACCAAAAAGATGGCAAAGGTCATCGAAGAAAACGAAAAATATGTAATTGATTAAAGTTCATTCTTTGTATGAAAAGAAAAGGACTTTTATTTCACACAAAAAAGCGAATGTATATGTACAACCCAATGTATATGTACATATATATATATATATTATATATATATATATATATATATGTGCATATATATATACATACACACAAAGTATGGGGGCTTAGTTCACAGGTGTTGTAAACGATTAGGTAGGCTAGGTGAATACTATAACGGATTATTTGTGCTCCAAGGTTATAGCCGAGACGGTAGTTAAGTAGCCATTATATATTTCCCATGCAGCGGGAAACAGGACAGCAAACATCTCAAGTTGTATACAATATTATTATACGAAGAAATTCAAAATCTCACATATGTTTGTGGGATGTCCCTAAGTATTGGACATACCGTCATCAGAGACAAATATATATATATATATATATATATATATATATATATATATATATATATATATATATATATATATATATATTCAAGGTTGAATATGGTACTTATGCGTAGGCACCCGAATACTATATCCCAAAAGGATAGGTGATCAAAATCCAAAAATAAGCAACACCGATTTCAAAGGTGATTGCAGTACGCACGTTTCATGCTACTTCAATTTATTTAAGTAATGCGAGCATTACCTTAAATGCAATATAAAGAGCAATTTTCAGCTGCACGAAAATGCAGAAAAATTACTGTAGAAAAGACATGTTATAAATGTGGCAACATTTCAAATCCAAGTGGCAGAGAGAATACATAAAAATCCAAATATGAGGAAGAATACATAAGTCCATCTTGACATAGCCGAGTCTATCAGGCTAGTAATTGATTCTAGACAAAAGTTTTAACTGTCTCAGATTTTATTGTTTCTTATCTAGTGGTGATAGCAAATGGACAATTACTTCTAAAGAGAGGGAAGGTGTAAGCAGTATGCATGGACAAGGCTATAAAATGTATGGACAAGGCTATAAAATGTATATATATATATATATGTACCTATGTAGTAGACATACAAAGACGGAAAATGTATCTACTCTGTACATTAACAGAAAAAAATTGCCCAACCTAAATCGATTTTCGAGTATTATTCGGATCTCATCAGATATGTCTATATCACTTGACCAATCGCAGAGAGGCAAGCATATTGTAGCTTCACAGAAGTGGTGTTATTAATTTATATACTGTGTTTACTATTTTATTTCATATTAGAGTGCTTTAAACGAGGAACTTACTCAGACAGTGTGTGATATATGTAACACAATGTAATAGTCATACAAACATAACAAATTTACCTATTTGAATTTAATTGAAAATATGTATTGAATAGACTTTACTTCACATACGACCCTTATTATCTTCATCACTTGACAGATGCATGAGAAACAAGTAGATTGTCGCTATATATATATATATATATATATGTCTGTGTGTGTGTGTGTGTGTGTGTGTGTGTGAGTGTGTGCGCATCGCGGAGAACTGCGGTGACCGTTTATTTGTATACTATAATTGTTTAACTCTTTATTTAATATTAGAGGACCGGTGAAGGCTATGGCCGCTGTTTCTTCCACCAGACTCTAAAAACTAGTTAAAGAATGCGTTCAGAAATTTTCACAGACGTATTAAGTGTACAAGTGGAAACTCTATGCTCACAAAATAGCTGCGGACTTGGTGACGTAATATATTAGTGAAATTTGTATTAACCAGGGAAGAAAACTGAAAACGGAACTTTAAATTGGTAGCACGCTCACTCGCGTTTAAAATATTCAAAACTGCCTTAGTAAAATTTTGACAATATCGATAGAATTGCATATCGGCTGTAGACATCTCCATATAAGCAATGTATCCTGAGAATACTAGGTAAAGCAATAAGAGAGATGTGAATGCGATAATGGTGTAATAGCCTTATAGCCGATATATAATAATAGAGATATGACATATAATAATATATATGGCAACGAAGTGGAGCAGCTGTTGAGTAAAATTATAGCATGTCTTCTGCTCTTTACTTATGTTGGCCTTTCAGTTCTTCAGTGTTCATAGAATAAAATTTTATTTTAATATTGGTGTCTAAAAGAATTTTTGGAATTGTACGTATGTTACAATCAGGATTGTACATACTATCAATCAATCAATCAATCGGTCAATCAGTCAATCAATCAATCAACCAATCAATCAATCAATCAATCAATCAATCAATCAATCAGTCAATCAATCAATCAATCAATCAATCAATCAATCAATCAATCAATCAGTCAGTCAACCAATCAATTAATCAATCAGGCAATCAATCAATCAATCAATCAATCAATCAATCAATCAATCAATCAATCAATCAATCAATCAATCAATCAATCAATCAATCAATCAGTCAATAAACCAATCAATCAATCAATCAATCAATCAATCAATTAATCAATCAACCAATCAGTCAATTAATCAATCAATCAATGCATTTCTGTATATAATGCGGCAATCTGGAAGAATCGTTAGCATTCCAGGTAAAATACTTAGGGGCACGAATGGAATCAATTTTGGTGATAAAACTATGAGCAGACTTACTAAGCTATCAGTAATCCTAATGTGTTTATTATTTTCCTACTCTTTTTCATTTGATTTGTGCGAAGTTTCAATTATTTCCGGTTTCTAATAGGCACTTAATATTACTGATTTACCTGAAGTAGGGAGCTGGCAGAGTCGTTAGCATAACGGGCAAAGTATTTAGCACGGTTGCGTCCGTCTTTGCGTCTTGAATTCAAATTCTCCAAAGGTTGAATTTGCCTTTCATCCTTTCGGCTCTACGGAATAAGTAGTTGCTGAGCACTGGAGCCGAAGTAACCAACTTTAACCTTTCTGCAAAATTGATGGTCTTGCGCCAAAACTGGAAGCCGATATATCTCTGTATGTATATGTTTGAGTGGGCGCATGTCCTGTCGCTTGTGTATACGAGAGAAGACATGCAGGATGGATTATCAGAAAATATTTCTTACGCAACAAAATAGGCGCAGGAGTGGCTGTGTGGTAAGTAGCTTGCTTACCAACCACATGGTTCCGGGTTCAATCCCACTGCGTGGCATCTTGGGCAAGTGTCTTCTACTATAGTCTCGGGCCGACCAAAGCCATGTGAGTGGATTTGGTAGACAGAAACTGAAAGAAGTCCGTCGTATGTATATATATATATGTGTGTGTGTGTGTATGTTTATGTGTCTGTGTTTGTCCCCCAACATCGTTTGACAACCGATGCTAGTGTGCTTACGTCCCCGTAACTTAGCGGTTCGGCAAAAGGGCTGATAGAATAAGTACTGGGCTTACAAAAAATATGTCCTGGGGTCGATTTGCTTGAATAAAGGCGGTGCTCCAGCATGGCCACAGT
>NC_142946.1:20502841-20512841 GCF_046866305.1 Octopus bimaculoides | reverse complement strand
GACGATGATGATGATGATGATGACAATATTACCGGTGATAATAATGCTTTTGATGATGTTAATGATGATGATGATGATGACTGTCGACTAACACGATGATGATGGCGAGGAGCAATGGCTTGGATGTGTCTATGCCTTTCGTCGCTTTGTAGAATGCAGAGTTCGGTATGCTTTGATGCTATGTATAGTTTTGTTTTTTCACGCCAAACTCAAATTGCCGCACATTCAATTTTGCTGTGCGGTATGTTGAGTAGATGTCTTTTACACTAACCTCATGCTAACTCAAGGAACGAATTAGCCGATTACGTGGTTGTAAAATGATGAAGGTTTGAAAGGAGGGAGAGTTTTAAATATCTTATGTATCAAATTAAAATGTTTCACTCTGATTTCGCTATTTCGGCCAAATTCGATGCAGTGCTGATTAAAATCATTTCAGTTGTTCTATTTGAGATTAATATCTTCTACAAATGTTTCTTGAATTTTATTCACTTACCTGATCTTGCTAGAATAATTATTTTCAATATTTATAACGATTTTGCATATTATTATAAATATTTATGCATGGTTTACCTCTCTTCTCTGTCTTCTAACGAACTTGAGAGCCTCCAACCACAACGCAAATTCTAGCAACGATATTTTTTCTGTGACCACATTTTAAGAGATGCATCTTCGCAGTATTTACAAATAGGTCACCAGACACATATTGAAACATTAAAATTTTGTTTACATCTTTTTGACATAGGTTTATGCTAACGTTGATTATGTGCCATCTGTTACTCTTTCTGTTTTCTTCCTCGTCTTCTTTAAACGTCATCTGTTTCAAAAAGCAACTCCCAAACGCTCTTGTTCATAATTTCTGAAATTTTTTATGTTTTGACCAGGAATCCCTGAGTAGCTGTATTTAACAGAACTTGGGTGTTCATACTATATCATTTTCTTCACTCTCTTGGCAAATCCTCATCTCTTAAATATAGAACTGTATGAAAGAGTATTGTTAAAATATAATAATGGCGCAAAATGAGTAGCTGTCAAAGTTTACCATATAAATTACTACAAATTTCATACCTGAAGGCCTAATATATATATTCAAATTTATCAGAATATCGGACTGATGATTTGGAATAGGGAAATGTTCATTCCCTTAACCATGAAACGATCGTATCCGATTAACTAAAGACTTGTTTTGTTTATGCTTTCCCCTCCGGTTTTTTGTTCTATGTGTGTCATAAATATCGCCATCCATTTAGAGAAAAATTTGTAGTCTAGAATCAGTAGTTCTTTGACTGCTATTTCTAAATTTTCAGTATGTTGGAGAAGCAACTCAATGCTAATCCCTGTATATTTATGATTATATATATATATATATATATATATATATATATATATAGGTAAAAGCAATATATAGGTGAAGCAACCTGTTGCTGAACCGTTAATTTTGTTTATAAATGTATAAAAACTTTTAAATAAGTGTTCCACACCGATAATGGTGCTTACATACCGAAGGGCTTGGTAAAAATTATTAATTATTAATTTATTAATAAATTGATAATCCTTTACCGTTTTAATTGTAATAATTAATTATAGGTAGATAGATAGATAGATAGATAGATAGATAGATAGATATATAGATAGATATACACACACACCATTTATCTTATATTTGGTTCAGTCATGAGGCTACGGCCATGTTGCAGTATTAGCTTGAAATATTTTAGCCGAACCAATCGTCTTTTAAAGTCCAGTAATCATTCTATTGGTCTCTTTTTCTCAACCGCCAGGTTATGGATGCGTAAACGTACCGACATCGGTCGTCAATCTGTGGTGTGTGACAGATACAGACACAAAGACACATATACACATACACACTTGCACACACGCATAGATATCTACGTATTTTTGCATACCTGACTGTCCTTTCCATCTTTCTTTCCATCTTTCTTTCCTTCTTTCTTTTTAACTTTCTTTCTTTCTTTCGACCTTCCTTCCTTCCTTCCTGCCTTTTTCCCTTCCTTCCTCTCTTTGTTTCTTTGTGTTATTGTTAATTCCATTATTTCTTATTAATTAAATTATAAAGTTTCGTTCCCCCTCTTTCATCATAGCCTTTATTTCCTTATTTATTATTTATTTATCTTATTCTTTCCTAAATTCTTTGCAAATCACGGATATACTCAACCACATTCTCTTCCACTCCTCCCCTCGCCCACAACCTCCCTCACATACTTCACTTCACTCATTCACTCATTTATCAAAAAACTCATTCATTCACTCTACAGTTTCTCTTCCAATGTTCCATTTACGTCTCAGTTTGCAACCTCTCAATCCTTAAATTACAGGTGCTGTACTTATTTCTTCTACTCACCAGCTATATTTCTATATACTCTTTCTCAATCACTATCATTACTAATATTATCATCAGTATTATTATTAATATTATTACCATTATTATTACTAATATATTACTTTGCGAACATGAAATATTTGTTAACATCAGCTTTGATATTCTATGCGATTTTGTTCCTGTTCCTCCTTCTCTTTTAGTTTTATTCTACGCTTTCTTCGCCTCCTACACTTCTATTTTCACTTCTGTCGCTTTAGACGCATACATTACTCACTTTCTAAAAAATATTACACCAGCATCATCTCTTTCTCGCTCAGAATTTCTGCCTCTCACTTCCTCTCACTTCCTCATTCTCTATTTTCTCATTATTAATGACGCAATCACGTGTACAGTTAGTTAACATAACAGATGCTTTCACCTGTTTCCTCCGATATTTCTTTGCTCTTCTTCATTTAGATATTCTTCCTCTTCTTTCTATGATTTTTTTTTTCATTTTTAGTCAAACAACCATTGCTACTTTACTTCTGTCAAGTCACAACCCTCATTATTGCTCTATCCATTTCTGTTCATCTCTTTGTATACTTATTCACTCTTTCCATCTTATTCTTACTCTCCCCTTCCCTCCTTGCTTTCTCCTCCGCAATGTGTGTGTGTATACACATACATATATATATGAGCAAAGGAGTCGCTGCGTGGTAAGTAGCTGGTTTAACAACCACATGCTTCTCGGTTCAATCCCACAGCGTGGGACCTTGGACTAGTGTCATCTACTATAGCCTCGGGACGACCAAAGCTTTGAGAGTGGATTTGGTAGACGAAACCTGAAAGAATGTACATATATATATGTGTGTTTCAGTAACGTAGCGGTTCGGCAAAAGGGTATGTTAGAATAAGTACTAGCTTAGAAAAAATAAGCCCTGGGAGCGATTTGTTCGACTAAAGGCGGTGCTCCAGCATTGCTGCTGTCAAATGACTGAAAGAAATAAAGAATAATATATATATATATATATATATATATATATATATATTCTTTTATTCTTTTGCTTGTTTCAGTCATTTCACTGCGGCTATGCCGAACCATCACCTCAAAGAGTTTTAATCGAAGAATTCGACCCCTAAGATTTGTTCATTGTAAGCCTAGTATGTGATGTATTCGTCCATTTTGCCGAACCGCTAATTAGGGGCACATTAACATACCAGCTTCGGTTGTGAAGCGATGGCACGAGGACAAAGACAGACCGCCACACACACACATACACACACACACACACACACACACACACACACATATATATATATATATTCGACGTGCTTCATTCAGTTTCCGTTTACCAAATCAGCTCACAAATCCGAGGCTATAGTAGAAGATACTGGACCTGTAAAAACTTGTGTAACTTTCCAGAAGTTTATCATGCAGAATACATGAGCATGTCTGACGTGCAACTACGTGCAACTACGTGCATGAGAATACATATATAAAACAAAACATATAAATCTCCACATATACCTACATAGTACATACATACATGGTATTT
Source organism: Octopus bimaculoides (assembly GCF_046866305.1). Taxonomy (NCBI): domain Eukaryota; kingdom Metazoa; phylum Mollusca; class Cephalopoda; order Octopoda; family Octopodidae; genus Octopus; species Octopus bimaculoides. Next base: position 20,508,968 of record NC_142946.1, on the reverse strand, counting down.
GTAACAAAACACATCTCACTAAAGAATATTACTGCCGAATAAAGGAAATTTGGACCGCATAACACTCTGCATTCAGTAAAATATTGACCCACAATGTGTTTGCAGTGCCATTACTCATACCAACATTTCGGGTGCCTGATCGAACGCTTGATGAGATCCGAGCCATACTAATGTGTTCATCTGTTCTAACTTGATTAAATTTTATGTCTTTCTGCAGCTGAGGATCGCTCTGCATTTTAAATTGATGTAATGAATACATTTTTCAATTAAATGGAGTTGCATGAAACGATCGTACTGCATTACCTTGTTGCTTATTTTGATTTTATATGTATATATATATATATATATATATATATATATATATATATATATATATATATATATGGGAGGATTCACGAAAAAGCAACAGACGAAGATAGGTGGTGTAAACAACAAATGGTTATATTAGTATAACGCTCAGGAATAAAGAAAGTCTTTAACGTTTCGAGCCTACGCGCTTCAAAAGAAAGGAACACAGAAAGAAACAAGGAGGGGAAACAAAGAGAGAAAAATATTATACGTGTAGTGGTCAGCGATCTATCATGGCGAATGCCGGACAGAAGGGTCATACAGGAGAGTTAAGAAGAAGGGGAGATAACAAAGAAGTAGTGATCCCAAGACGAAGGTGCGTGTGTTTGAGAGAATGCTGGTGATGTTAACGTATGCATGTGTGTATGTAGGTGTGAAGGTATGAACATTGGTCAGTGCTAGTGTGTGCGTGGTGGCGTGTTGTGATGTGATGTGTTGTGTTATATGGTGTAGTGTGGTGTGATGTGAAGGCGTTGGGATGTGTGGGAGGCGACATGTATATATATATATATATATATATATATATATATATATGACGGTATAAGATATTATATAATTTAGTGAGAATGTGGAGTAATTCACTTTTGAAATTGTTTCTCTAAGCACATGGATGCTGTAAATAATGGTAAACTTTGGGTCGAAATACCATTTTTGAAAAACCATTCAAATTTTTTATCCAAATTAAGTGTTTTTCCACCCATATAGGCAAGCAATTATCTATACCATTTATGAGCTTCCAAATTGAATTATACGTGTGTGTGTTTGTGTGTATGTGTGTGTGTGTGTGTGTGTGTGTGCATGAGTGAGTGTATGCCTCGGTGAGTGAGTGTGTATATGTGTTTGTGTGTGTGTCTATGCTTGTCCCCTCACCATCGTTTGATAATCGATGTTGATTCTGTTTACATTCGCGTAACATAGCGGTTCGTCAAAAGAGACCGACAAAATAAGGACTAGGCTTACAAAGAATAGGTCTTGAGTCGATTTGTTCGACTAAAGGCGGTGCTCCAGCATGGCCGCAGTCGAATGACTGAAAGAAATCAAACAATAAAGCAATAAAATAGTAGAATAATATATATATATATATATATATATATATATATATATATATATATATACACATACGCACACATACATATATATATAAAGAGAGAGGAAAAGGACAAGTGATAGATAGATATATACATAGATAGATAGGTGTATGTATGTGTGTCTGTTTATATGGACGCGTACTACATATCTTCACCAATGTACGACCGGACGACAGCTTTCACTCCACCCACTGGAAGACAGATTAAATCTGTTTCATTCTGCGCTAGACATCCCATCCCTTATATCATCCACACACATGAGCGTATGCACAAGACGCGCTGATACACCGAACAGATATATCTGTAACATTCTTCGTTTATGCTATGACAATTTTATCTCTTTCAATAGCTAAAAAAAAAAAAAAGACAAAATTCACTTTGTCATCTTATACTTTTAATACCCTTCATTTTCTGCATTCTAACGAATTCCGTGTTAATCTCATGTATCTTCTGTGTTCTATTTAAGCTATTGCGTAGACCCCTTACTCACCGGTTCATATTTTCTTGTTCTTCATACTTAATATAATTTTATATTTCCGTTTACTTACGATTGGCTGCAATCGTTCCTATTTGTTCGTTTACCTCAATTATTACACTTCTTCTACGCTCACTCACCATCCCACTCAACCTCTTATATGCATTGATCATTTTCTCTCTGCTATAACTTTTCTGGAAATTGTTCTTCCTTGCTGTATCATTAACGCTTTCTTATGTACTGAAAAGAAAAAAAAAGAGAAAAAGAAAATGAAATAAATTTTCTTATAATTCCTTTTCCTTTTCATTGCATTTTATCTCATCCTATCACATGCGCACACGCACTCACACTCACGCGGGAGTCACGCTTACATTCATTCACGCGGGGTTACACTTTCATACACAGGTAGACACGTAAGTGCATGCGCTCAGACGCGTATTTTTACATATATACGAGTTCGTAGATACACGTATACACATGAACACAACTTCACAGTCACACACAAAACTACGCATTTACGTGCACATTCCCATATTCACGCATTTATACACATTCACAAAACATCAATAACAATTTCTTCGTGCCTCAACAATCATTTTGGCCGCAATGACTCCAATACATGATTCTTTTCCTTCCCCAACATTTTTTCTTCTGACAAAATTCTGCTATTAGCCGTTACCAACAGTTCCCATTACACTATAACAAATGAAAGGGGGGAAAAAAAGCAAAAGAAACAAACAAAAACAAAGCAAAATATAGAAACAAAAAGCAACGAAAAACACAAAAGATTATTATTACTGCTCTGTTATCTTTTTTAGCCCTGGGTCAATCGGTTCTTTCAAGGAATCACCATTTATCATGTCATGCTATCAGCACTCATTGTGACTGATGGCTTTCAAATTCTTTTCTTTCTCTCATCAGCGATCGTTGACAATGTGAATGTGTGTCTGAAAATACACACACATGTGTGTAACTGTGTTTGTATGCGAATATCTCTGTGTTGTGTATTCTGTGTGTGTATTTGTACATATACTGTATTGTGTATGTGTCTGTTGCAGATTTGGGAGGGCACATATTCAAAAGAGTGCTACAAGCACTTGTAGGTGGAATTTAAAAATCGATTCTTAACAGACAATCTGACTTTTCGATTTTATTGACCTCAGAAAACAAGACGAGTGATAATAGACACAAGAAACTACTGACTATTTTATTTTATCTGAATATTTTGTTATTTTGGCTCCGGGGTGCCAAGTTCGCGACCTATTTTCTATTCCCAATTGGAACCTATTTATTTATATGTTTATTCATCATCATCATCTTCACCATCATCATCAACATCATCTTCATCATTATCATCATCATCATCAACATCATCTTATTAAATAACCACTATTGTTGTGGTAGCAGCTGTTATAGAGTTTTTTTTTGTTTTTTTTTCGGTTGCTTTTTGCTAAGTGAGAATTTTAATGAAATTCTATTTGTGAAGAGCAATCGGATCAAGAATTTTGGTTTCCGGTGATAAACAAAATTGGAGAGTGGGCTAATAAATCACAACCTACTTTTCAATTATTTTTTTGTTTTCGGAAGCTTAGAGTTTCAAGAACTAACTGAAGGTATTCAGAATAATAAGACTTCAAAAAGTAAACCGTACCAAAGTAGCTACTGTAAATATATTATCGGTTTCAAATATTGGCACAAGGCTACCAATTCGGGAGGAGGAGGAAAGTCAATTACATCGACCCAGTGCTCAACTGATACTTGTTTTATCCATACGAGAGGATGAAAGGCAAAGTTTGACCTCAGCAGGATTTGAAATCAGAACGCAAGGACGGACGAAGTGCCTCTAAGTATTTTGACCAGGGTACGAATGAACCTGCTACGTCACCAGCTTTATTTTAAATGTAATATTGGTTTCAAATTTTGCCTCAATGCCAGCAGTTTCGGGAGAGGGCTAAGTCGATTATATCGATACCAGTTCTTAACTGGTACATATTTTATCGACCCCGTGAGGATGAAAGGTAAAGTTAGCCTCCACGATATATGTACTCACAATGCAAAGATCGACGTAATGCCACTAGGCTTGTAGTACATGCTACACCAGACCAATACAAGCTTGGAAGATGAGAGAGTGCGGCTAGATTTGCACACACCATACCCTTCAAAATAATATGCATTTGACAGGATGTTCAGTAAACAAATACCGGAGCACCAACACCATCATACCTTTGTAGTAACTACATTGATGATATGAAAAGCGGCGACGGGGTCAAGTGCAGGTCGTTACAGTAAAATTTCCGATTTGGGCTTATACAAGCTGGCCCTAAAGTAACAGAAGGCTTTTAATTTTTAATAACTCCCTTAATTTTATAAATAATTAAATATAGAGGAGGTAATGGAAGGTAATTTGCATTAGTTCTTTTTCATCACATTACGTATGAAAAATGACATCTTTTAAATGGTTACCTTTTCAGCTTCACACATCCGTGACCTTTCCAAAATATGTTCCATGACAGCTGTAAGGGTTTCATGGTCCAGTTCATTGATTTCCCACGTGATATTCTCCTTCAATTGTTCCAGGGTTTCTTGTTTGTTGTCATAAACCTCCTTGAGGTGTCCCACAATTCAGAGCTGGTCATGTGTGGGTAAAGCGATAGCTAGTTGACATCGCAGTAGCGAGAGACGATTCTCTCTCGAAGATATTGCCTCAACAACTGCATTGTTTCTCTGGCGGTATGAGCAGTTGCCTCATCTTGCTGGAACCACATATCGGGCCTATTTTGGATGGCGGGGCGCAAAACGTTCTCGATCATGAACCTGTACTTCTCACCAGTCACAATGGCAGCATTCCCATCATCGTTCTCAAACAAATAAGTCCCGATTATAACATCCACCGTAATTGAGCACCATACTGTACACTTTATTGAGTGCAATTCTCTTTGGTGCTCTCTGGGTTTGAATAACTGACCTCTGATTTTGATAGAACGAATTCACCACTTGGGTTCGTTGTGCGGTGCCATATTTTTTCATAATTAATTTCCAGGACCAAATCCATAAAATCCCTGAAAAGGAAAAAAAGGTAAAAAAATACAAGAATTATGAAAGATTGCAACCCCTCGGTCACTTTTGGGACACCCTATAGTCAATGGTCGTTCTCTGGAGATCTGGGGCAGATGCAGACCCTACAGTGCCTTCCTGTACGCCCACGCGTCGAGGTGATGAGAGAGTCCACCATTTCGTGTGCCAAAATGTATATTATCGAATATTACCTTCAAACTCTAATACATTGTGTATACGTAATAATTTCATTCGTGTATTGACTCTGGAGTTTACCTTATTAAGCTCATCCACGGGTACAGGATATCAGACCAAACAGTAATACGGAGGTTGTATGTTTTATCTAACACCTACCGGAAATTCACCAATATCCGTTGTTTTTACGATTACGAAGAAAAAGAAAATGAAGTGAGCAAGTATATTTATTACATCAATTAACGATTATTTTTTTACCGGAATTCGATCGCATGAATATTGTTATACTGGCCAACTATTGACTGTTTAGGTGTCATTGAAATCACACTTACCGAACAAGCCTCGTATAAGAGCCATTTGCCTTTGGAAATTAAACTATCAATAGTTTATACCTATATTGTGTTGGGCATGTTTACATTATTACACTTGCATATTACAAGCAAAGCCAAAGGAAGAAGTCACTGGTTTGAATTAACCGGTCACGAAGAATGATGAATATAAAAAGAGAATTGTCTCAATAATGAAGCAAAAAGGTGGATATTGTTTTTAGCTGATGTAATAATTTTTGGCTCGTTGTCAGGTTCGATATTATTCATTATTTATGAAACGATGGAATTCGAAACATAATGCTATAAAGATTAGCGTGTGAATAGAGGATGAAGAAAAAAGCTCCTTTGAATAGACAAAACCGAAGAAAACCTCCGGCTTCTTCCTAGAGTTTTAAGAGAAAATTACTTTATCTTCTCTCGAACTGTGTAAAATTCTTGTGACGTCAACTGCACACAGACACATTATACAGATACACACATGCATACATGCACGTATATAAAAGATATAGAAGTCCTCGCTTCAGATCGAGTTGGATGGCGAACAAGGGTGTGGAGTGGAGTGAAAGCATTTGAAGAGGCCAGGATGATGCAAGCAGGGCTCAAGAGATATTTAAGGAAAAATGTAAAGAGTGAGAAGG
>NC_142946.1:20485341-20497841 GCF_046866305.1 Octopus bimaculoides | reverse complement strand
ATGGCGGTTGTTGTGGTAGTGATGATGTATGTGTTGGTGTGGTTTGTATTGAATGGCATGGTGTTAGTAGAGGTCGACAAGAAACGATCACAATAGCGGTAGTTATGGAGATTGCATGATGATGGGAAACATGGTGGTCGTGGCAGCGGTAGTATTTATGGCGATGGTGTTGGCAGTCTGTTGCTAGTGCTGGTTTGTAGGTCTTCTAAGTTAAAACAGTGGTCATGGTGACGATTATGAGAAAAAGAAAGGTAAAAGAAATAGCAGAATATTAATGAAAACTAATACAAAGAAAGGGGAAATGGAGAAAAAGAAGCTTAAAACAAGAGAATGCAGAACGATTAGGGGGAAAAGGAAGGCATTACCTATAGTGGCGAATCCTTCGAATATGTATGCATTCTCTACTTCTATTGTTTTGCATCATTTGAAATGAAAGCTGTTTCAGACATCTCAAAATAATAATTATTTCTCTTTATTCTGTTCCCTGTTTTCCCTTATGCTCTAAGACCCAATTTACAAAAACACAGTTGCAGCTTATTAAACACTTGCTTCAGTAACATTTGGGTATTTTTTTTTCTTCTTTCGGTTCCAGTTGGCTTGCTGTTCTCTTCTATATGACAAAGCAAATCTATTCCATCATGTAGAATATCCTCCCACTTCTCTTAGTTTTCACTATGAAACACCGAAATCACCAGTTTTCCTATGAAGACAAATAGCCATTAAATCCTGTTCGTTCGAGATAAGAGCTAATAGTCAACATCTGAGAACATACTGGGTCGGAATTTTCTGGAAGATTAAGTCTTTATATCTGATCAAATGGCCGAGTATGAAGCTATGACGAAATACCGCCAAAGGGAATTGCGGAATATTGTAATAAATTGCATTGTTTCGCCTGTTGCTAGCTATTAAGTGAGATATTTGCTTTCTCTGTCACATTGTGAGCTTGCTTTTATTGAAGAATTCTTTATGTGGCAGTTTTAAAGAAGACAGCGTGCAGCTCGTAATGCATTCTTTAATGCTTTCGGTATTTGCAAATTCAAGTGATTCATGTCAACACTGAAACTATAGGAAAACGGTGAAATGCCATTATGTTGAGTGAGAAACAGATTTGAGATTCTTAATATTCAAATATAATCTGTGGTATTTAGTAAAAGTTCCCGGAATATATCTTTGGATTGAGCAAGAAATGTGCATAGAGGGTGTAATTACGTAAGCTGTTATTCTCTTTTTAAATTGAGCAATTTTTATTTAGATTTTAAGATTTCATCATGTAGAGAACATTAGCTAGAATGAAATAACTTGTAAATGAACAGAAAGCCGGAAAAAATTACATTTTACAGGGAAGCAGTGACAACAGAATGATGTTAAAGGTTCTCACGCTTTATTATTATATACAAATGTTATGTGTACATTTACCAGTGTTTCCTTAGTTCGTTATTCTAAAACTTAAGTAATATATAATAAAGAAACTTAACGCAGCTGCAACGAATATGAATAGAACAATATGTAGAAGTAACTGCACATGCATATCGAGTCTAAATACCCAGAAAAATATGCAACATATTAAAAGAAGTGTATATTGATTTCATTGTGTATCTCATTTCGCAGCACCATTTTATCAAGTCAGCTATTACGTTATATAATGCACAAATAATGGAGGTGGTTGCTGAAGAAGAAAACCAAATCGATCTCGCCATTCTTGGGGAGAAAATGAAGGTCGCGGGCAGAGACTTCTGGCTCCGTGTTGAAACAATTTGAAAAGAAAATAAGTATGTTTACTAACAGGAAATGGAAAAGAAAACTGAGACATCATGAAACAAGCGAATATCTATCTTTTACTTGAATCAGTTATTGGACTCTGGCCATAATGGGGCACCACGCTGAAGGGCTATTGTGGAACAAATGGGCACCAGTACTTGATTTCATGATTTTCACTCTGGTATTTATTCTAATGGTCACTTTCGCCGAAATGTTAATGTTATAGGGACGTAAAAACACCAGTCAAGCTGTAGCGGCGCTATAAGATCACTGAAAAAGACACACATAAGCACACTCATACATATATAGATACATACAAACACACACACACACATGTAGAAATACATCCACACACACACACACACTTACATACATTAATACATGCACCTATACATACAAACATACATACATACATACACACATGATGGGTATCCACATTCTTTCCGTCAACCAAACTTTTACACAAGGCATACTAGAAAATGCTATATAAGAAGGCATAGGTTTGCAAAGCGATCTTCCTAACCGCACAATCATACCTGCAACTACCTTTGTAGATAAATATGGACCATGATTCCGTCTAACTGAAAGAAGAACCTAACCCAATAATAGCTGTAGTTTTGTTCTATCAGCTTATGAATGATGAAGAAGGGTAGAAAGAGAGACATTTATCTTTTAATTTAATGAATCTTATTTTCCAAAATGTAAGGATTATGTTTCTAGAAGCCCCATGATATTTGATATAAGTAAACTTACTCGGAATGGACTTTCGGAATATTACTAGACATTAGTTTATCCACTGTAATAAACGTATATTTCAAACATCAAAATATTATCATATAAAGTAGAACGCTCCTCGTATAATACTTACTGTTGGTTGATGGATCATTTTAATAATATAGAATTTTACATGAAATCCTCATAATATTTTCCAAACATCGTTCCTCCTATAATAGTTACTATTGATTGATGGATCATTCTAATAATATTATAGTGTTTTCCATAGTATATCGCTTATTAGTTGTTACTTAAGAACAATTATTGTTTTTTTCTTTATTTTAATTTAGTAACTATATTCTGTTTTAAGATTCGTATGGATTCCATATTTTTTTTTACATAAGCACCATGAATAGATTAAAGTAAATAAAAAAGAAATAACTTGTATCTATGTAACGACATCTGATATTATTCTAAATGGTTATAAGGACCAGCTAGCATTCCTTTTTAATAAATACTTATGTATAAAGTTATAATTTCACTTTGTAAACACCTAAGGAAGAGGAGGTATCTTGTTATGTAGAATTTTGCATGTATTATATACATTATAGATATATTGAATTTAACTTGTTGTGCTACTCTTAGTAACCAATGAAATACCTTGAAACAGAACAACATAAACGAGCATAAAACATAAAGGTCAGATGTAGATACGTAATTTCAGAGATATAAGGACCAGCAGGTGATCTCACGTACAACTCATCACCAAGCAAGACCGTGATACATGGTTTGAGTTCTGTCGATCGTGTGCTTTGCTATGTCTTATAATGCATGATATTTATTTTTTGACTTTCCTTGAAAATGTTGGCAGTTAATTTATTCTCAAACATTCACACACCTATACACGCAAGCTCTCTCTCACACACACAACGCTCTATCTCTCTCTATCTCTCTCGCTATTTCTCTCTCTCTCTCTCTCTCTCTCTCTCCCTATCTCTCTCTCTCTCTCTCTCTCTCTCTCTGTGTCTCTCTCTCTCTCTCTCTCCACACACACATACACACATCCGTTTCGTGTTGGCTGTTGGGAAAGTGTGCTTGATTCCACAGTAGAAATAAATATTTTATTTTGGTCGTGATAGTCTCTTGCTATTCTGTGACTTATCATTGGGAGCACAAAGCCGTGTCTCCATTAAAGATCTTGAGCACTCGCAAGCGTAACTGAAATTAGCAAATGACTGACTCGTTCAAAATACTTCATATCTAAGTATGTGTGTGTCTGTATGTCTGTCTTTCTGTGTGTGTATGTGTGTGTGTGTGTGTGTTTTTCAGTGCGCTACTTTATACATGTGTTTACATAACGTATGTGTGAGGACAGGAACATGCATACTTCTGTTGGTTACTAATATGGAAGGCACAGTCGGAGAAAGAGAGAGGGAGAGAAAGAAAGAGAGAGAGAGAGACACACAGGCGCGTGTATGTGAGAGAGACAGATAGAGAGGGGAGGAGAGAGAGAGAGAGAGCGTGAGAGAGAACAGTTATCTTACTAGACTGGCAGGGTGACAAGGAACAGAGATAAAGTGATGTGGTATGAGTTCATTGAGCATCAGAATTTTAGATTGCCGATAACAACCGTTAGATTTTGCTCTAGTTCACGTTGACACATCACTTGATATTAAGGTAGTGTGTTACGCAATTTCGGAGTGTAAATGAAAATTAAATAAATGTCAGTTAATATTGCTGTGATAAAGTTTAGATATTGTATCCGAATTGACTAATGTATGTTTCCAAGTGCATGGCCAATGTAGAAGTTATTCCAATAAAACTGGAAATCATAAACTTTCTTTATTTCGCGTTGTCTCTTCGAAACGAAATGTCCATTTGATTAGAATTCATCTAAGTCCATAATCACCCTCGAATGCTCTGAAACATGAGGCAGACATAAATGTCAACATTTCCAGCGTAAATTTCCCCAACAGGAAACTATAATCTTTCTAATAATACTATAAAATTTCTAAATTAAGTCCTTTGTCATCCATTGCAATATTAATTCTTCCTGCGATAACTTAAAATGTGTTATTGTAAGAAATTATGTGAGCGAAGGGACATAACTCAAAGCAATGCCAGGAATTTGGAGAAATAGGTTTAGGAGTGATGTACTGCATACTTCATGCAGTCTTAAATTGTTTTCTGCTTTCAAATAAAGGAAAAATTGCAGTTAAGGTACTTGAGTCTTCGTCAAACTGTTTATAACAACTTCACATATTTATTCAAATACATATCAAATGTCCTATTGGACTGTTTCCTTTATTTCACTACACACACACACACACACACATACACACACATACACGCACACACGCACACCCACACACACACACACACACACACACACACACACACACACACACAAGTAAGTCAGTATGTAAGTAGATATACCTATCTGGTGATTGCTACTTCTCTACAGAAGCAGACATTCTCTTCAATTAATAAGTGCTGTAAGGAAATCTTGAGCGATTAGCAAGTTCAGGATTGGACAAACAGACTCTATATCAGGTGTTATAAAGATTTTCAGGCAGAAAGTGTCTGGAATTGATGTTAAGTCCTGTTTATGAAGCTCCTGTTTCAAGATGGATTGTTTGATTATCCGTGTTTGAAAAGACTTCCAACTTCTTCTCAAACCGCTAGACGTTTGCATTATCTGCTTCCAGTCTTCAGCATTTACGCTGAAAGTGTTAAGGTTGCTGGTGACGGCATCCTTAAAATATTCCATAGGCTTGTGTCTGGAAAGCTTACCTAGTTGCAACTGTTTGCTTACTAGGATGGTGTCATCCTGCATTCTAAAAAGGTGTCCAGCCTACATCAACTTTCTGCGTATGAAGAGCGTTTCAATAATGGATGTGTTGGCTTGCTGAAAAACAACAGTTATTTGATGTATAAGATCCTCGTGTGGCATGTTTAATAGAATCTGTCCAAAGCTTTTATCCAAGGGCCATATGTAGTATAAGTTTCAGATGAGTATAAAAGACCAGTTAAAACGCATGATTCATGCAAGCTGAGTTTGATTTTGAGTGTGATGTCTCTGTCAGACTACACACAACTTCCAGATCTTCCAGGAAGTTTTTTTTGATCACCAGATTTCTTTCAGACTCAAAGAATCCATGTCTATAGATAGAGGAAGATAGGTAGATAGATAGATAGATAGATAGATAGATAGATAGATAGATAGATATATAGATAGATAGATAGATAGATAGATTGACAGATATATAGACAGATAGACAGGCAGACAGACAGATAGATAGATAGATAGATAGATAGATAGATAGATAGATAGATAGATAGAGAGAGAGAGAGAGAGAGAGAGAGGGAGAAAGTGTGAGCTGCAAAGTAGACGAAAGATTTGACAACATCCAGGCTTGTACCTTGTACAAAGAGGATGTCTATGGATAACTGTTTCGAAACCTCCAGCTTCTATATCCAGATTATGAAATCATATTCATATTAATAATAATTGGAGCACTAGCGTTTGTTAGTATATGCTTAAAGGAAAATCTGGATAAACTTGGATTTTCAGAAAGAGAAATCGACCGGATAAATCGTACATTACAAAGGCAATTTGCGAGTGGAACAGTAAAAATATGCAAGAACTTGTTTGTGTTATCTACATCCCAAAGATGGAGTTTGGTATCTTTGTTAGAAACCGGCTCCCTCCTGAGTGGCAGATTTATAATAATAAGTAAAAAAAAATAGAAGAGACATACATACATCTAAATATGTTGATACACCATAATCAAATTTAGGCTTTGTAAGGTGAATTCTCGAATTAAAGATATATATATATATATATATGTATATATATATATATATATATATATATATATATATATATATATATATATATATATATATATATATATATATATATATATATATATATATATATATATATATATATATATATAAGGGCAATACTATACAGTAATGCCTCACGCTTAGGGAGACTTTATAAGGCAAAACTACCAAAATAAGCACATATTTACCGAACGCAAGGGAATGCAACTTTTCAAAGCTAACCTCCTAAAAACTTTTAACTTAACGGCAAACCACTGGTTTCATTATTAATACAGCAAAACTATACAGTAAGCTGCATCTGTTATTCATCAGTGCACGTATGGTCGAGACACATAAAGAATAAACAAAAATCAACATACCCTGATGTACCCAACACAGTACAATGACTTCTGAGGTTTTTTCACGCTGACTACTTGATAAATTCTCATAAAGATTTTATCCTTATATTATATTATAAATAATTAGAATATATTCAGTGCTGAATATTATTCTGTAAAAGCACATGTTGCCGAAAATGTAACTTGAAAAGCCCGCCTCTTTCACGGATATATAAGGATGAACAGAAGTCATTGTACTGTGTTGGGTACATCAGGGTATGTGCTTATTTTGGTAGTTTTGACTTATAAAGTCCCTCTAAGCGTGAGGCATTACTGTATAGTAATACCCTTATATAAATTATATTATATATTTATGGAAAAAAACGATGGGTTTTTTTCCTTATGAGGTTTTTTCACGCTGACTACTTGATAAATTCTTATAAAGATGTTATCCTTATATTATATTATATATATATATATATATATATATATATATATATATATATATATACATAACAAAAATATTTCTACAGTAAATCACATCTTTAATTATGTGTGTGTATGTATATATATATATATATATATATATATATATATATATATATATATATATATATATGTAAATATATATATATATACATAGAGAGAGAGAGAGAGACAGAGACAGAGAGAGAGATTGGCAAAATTTGAATGGTTTCTTGTTTTTTAAACGAAGTAACTTTATCAACTGTTCTAGCTGGCTTTAGTCTACAGTACCATGTTCTGCCGCTAAATACTAATGGATTGAAACATGGCCATAATTAAGTTTTACTTACATACAAATAACGATTATCTAATATTTAAACTAATTAGTTTCAGACATCATCGTCACCATCAAATTTCCTCTATATTTCTTGAAGACTCCTCTAATCTAACCGCTATGACATATTTCTTTATTTTTCACCTGAAAGATAAATGTCAATGGAATTCGTAATCTCGTTGTGTCTGGTATTTTGGACGTAGGAACTTACACTAATCTCAAAAACTGGACTTCAATAAAGGAACGTGTTATAAAACTACTGTTTAATTTGAACAGCCATTTGTTTCCTCAGCGTGTTTATTCATTTTTAACCCCTATAATATTCGGTAAAATTCTTAAATAATTTCCGTTCATTTCCGCGTATTGCCTATTCGGTTGCATTTCTCTAAGTCATTATAAGAAATATTTCAGTTAATTGATTACAATATTTCCGTTTCTTTTATTTCTGGGTTTATTCAATGGACTACGTTAAGATTAGACTCTGCCTTGAGACATTTCAAGCGGTTGTATCATCCGTAGCACTTTCTTCAGTCTGGCACTTATTTCATCGCTCTAGGTCTCAAAAATCTCAGTATTTCATCTATTAACAAAATATCGGGTTATACCGATAAATACAATTACAGAACACACACTAGCAGATATATAGAATCTCTCTATCTCTCAATCTATCTATCTATCTATTTATCTATCTATCTATCTATCTATCTATCTATCTATCTGTCTGTCTGTCTGTCTGTCTGCCTGTGTGTCTGTCTGTCTGTGTGTTTGTCAGTCTCTCTTCATCTATCCATCCGTCTACCCCACCACATATACATACGCACTAACGCACACCTACGTACAGTGGACGTCCGCAAATCACAGTGACGAGCAATGAAATTATATGAAGTTGTGAAATTATATGAAGTCGTTGTGAGCTCGCACTTCTCAACCCCATCACTACATTTGCATCTATATAAACTCTCCTTCGTTATGCATCAATACAAATGCGACACGAATAGCACATTTTTGACTGAGATTTTCGTGACAAAGTAAGTATCCCTTATTCTATTAGTCAATCTAACGTGTGTCGATAGTACAGTCATTTCCTTTAATGCGAATTTCCTTATATGAAAACAATAATACATCAATTGAACATATAAAATGTTGATATGTTAAAACTCCCTGAACCTTGCTTGTTATGAAACGTCGTATTTATCTTTAATTCGTGCTTACAAACCTAAATAATGTAATGATACATAGCTTTTTTGTGTTAGACTGAAACTAAGCAAGTTTTGGACTTCTAATCTCGAGTGGGTAAATACTTTGCACGTAACAACGAAACCAGCATTTTTTATGGAGGCTTATGTAGCATTTCTTTTTTTTTTTTTTTATATACATATGGAGTCTATAAACGCCACTTAATATTTTATATTAAAAATATTCTGATAGGCAAGAATATGACAGTTAGGTATAGAATACACTGATTTATGAAAGTGAATATACTTAAAGTAAAACCAATAACAAGCACTTAATTTTGGCTGTGTGATAAGAAGCTTGCTTCCCCACTACATGGTTCTGGGTTGAGTCCCACTGCGTGGAACCTTGGGCAAGTATCTTCTACTATAGCCTCGGGTCAACCAAAGCCTTTTGTGTGGATTTGGTGGACGGAAACTGAAAGAAGCCCGTCGTATATATATAAATATATATATATATATATATATGTGTGTGTGTGTGTGTGTATGTGTGTGTGTGTGTGTGTGTGTGTGTGTATGTATGTTTTTGTGTCTGTGTTTGTCCTCCCAACATCGTGTGACAACTGTTGTTGGTGTGTTTACGTCCCCGTAAATTAGCGGTTCGGCAAAATAGACCGATAGAATAAGTAATAGACTTGCAAAAAATAAGTCTTGGGGTCGATTTCGTGGCCTAAAGGCAGTGCTTCAGCATGACCGCAGCTAAATGACTGAAACAGATTAAAGAATTAAAAAATTGTATTCAAATGGAACTGTGCTTTCTTTTCATCCGGTTTGGCTATTCCGATAGATATCCGATCATTCGCCTAACAGAAATAGATCATATCAGATCAGGCATAGGGATTTGCGCTGCTATAACCCGTTGCTGCATCCACCATTTGTTGGTATTTTCTCGAGTCATCCTTGGTAATACTCTGAGTTGTATCCCTGTCAGTCACCATCTCAGCGAGATAATTCGTCATCCACCGTAGCCATGAGACATGTGGCAAACAATATCGAGCGGTCATCACAGCCGGATCGTCAGAGAGGAGAACACGACTCACCGGATTCAACTCCGAAAATCATGCAACATGACAAAACGATCTGAGCTGTTGCTCCCGCATCATACGATTAACAGGACACATTCCAGTTTCTATGTACAGTCCTTGGTTGGATACGAAATCCGACCAATAGTAAACCATAATCTTGTGAAGCGTCCTGGTACCAAACGAATTTAGGAGACTCCAAGGGCTTCAGACAGTTCCGAAGTTTTGCGACTATGTATTATCGCGTAAGAGTCTGAGTATTCCATACACACGGGCCTTATTGTCGTGACGTTGTTTCACAACCGTACCAAACAATTTACACATACAAACAAAAGATAAATACAGAGGAAAAGAGAGAGAGGAAGGAGAGAGGCGGAGATGGGAGAGAGTTTGCTATGTAGATACAGAGAGGGATAAATTTATAGACAGGCAGAAATAGATAGACAAGGGAGAGATAGTGCGGTAAATCGAAGGCGGCACTTTAATAAATCTGTATTTACCTTTTCCGAGATGAAACCTAAGTTCGATGTCGGCAGCACAGCAATTGAACTCACTGCACAGTGAGTTGGAACGATCACTTCAAGACTTTTTTTTAATACTTGTTCTTACTCTTGTTATTACTCACCACCTTAGGGGAGATGTATAATTGATTGAATCGATGCAGGAGCAAGTCTGGTACATGTTTCAGCGCTTCCATATGGATGAAATATGAATATAGTATCACGGGGATTTGAACAGATAACGTAGACGGAAGAAATTACAGACCGATATTCATCTAATTATGCGTTCTGTTTTATAATCAGGCCAAATTCCTAGCCACACCGATAATAATGAAGTGAAAATGCCATCTTTAATTATTGACTTATCTGTTATACAATTTCTTTTCTTGTACAGTAGAGAATCTTGTCAGCCTGGAGAGTATAGCATTCTTATATCGTGTATTAATTACGACCGGGTATCACAGGAAAAACGCAAAGGAAGATAAATTCTCACAACCGGGAATTTAAAGTGCTCTCGAAACATATTTTAATAACATATTAAAAGATTGTACTGTTGCTGTTATCTACAACTACGACTTCAGTGTAAATGAATTGAACAACGATATAACTCTATTGACTCCATTACATTCTATTGATATATTAAACTTTCTATATAATTCAAATATTTATGTCTACTTTCAGAAATGATACTAACTTATTGTAAATATAATGAGAGTTCTCTTTCTCTCCTCTCTCATTTTCTCTTTTTTCTTGTCGGTCTATCTCTCTCCCTATCTCTGATTCTCTTTGTAATTTTGATAAGCAACGACGTATCTTAATTAATACTACTCAGAGTATTCATATTTAGGAGGTAGATAAAAATGTATTAGAACGTGTTGTTTCGGTTTAACCCTAGGTATACTGTAACTGAGAAGGTTACATTCATCCTTTCATCCTTCAGGGGTCAACCCAGAGTGTCGGGTGAGGTATTCTATCAGTTCCCAAACCCGCAAAGAATCGAAAGCAATCCTTCCATTATCTATTCTCGCTCTTTGAGTTTTGACAGCAACATATTCGAACACAACTTCCAAGCCATATTGGCCCATGTCCGTGGCTCCTTACTTCGCTAAATATTGCTGGTGTAGAGCTGGGAGTCTACCATCGCTTGGGCAGCCTCTGGTCTTCTTCACAACATTTTGTCCAGCCTGGGTATATACATGTGCATACACATAATCAATATTAACCGACGACAGTCCCACAAGATTTTCTTTAAAATGAGTTCTCTGTTCATTCTTGCAATACAAGTGACTCTTTCGGTTGCACGCTGTACCAGTCTGTATAACATGTAAAATAATATATTAACTGATACATTATGTTTAATAGAAAACAAATGGCGCACAAACTATTCCGCTTTCGTTCATTTATTGCGTAGTTAGACAAAATAATTCTTTAATATTTAATTTTATACACTGCTTGGAACAGTATGATCTACACTGAACGTTGTAGCATAACATATTGACTATTTTCAACATATACATTTACCTTTTTTATGAGATAATGAATGACAATTTGAGATGACAGTTATCGAGACCTACGTAGTACATATAATTTTAAAACGTTTCAGCTCTAAAGAAGAGTGTGTAGATTTATGAAGTTATATATTTCACAACAAGAACTACTCACAGTATATATCCTTTAAAATAAAGACAATGGCTGAAATGTACAGCACCTGCTAGAAATTGTAACTAAATCTCCCTTAAATCTCATATTACTGTCATGCGAGAAAATCCCATAATATAGTTCAGAGTATATTTCTCCTAAAATAAGTAAAGACTCAAAAGATGCCGTTCAAAGAATGCGGAGCAAGTATAACATGTGTAGTAACACGCATACTCACATACATACAAGACCCAAAGCAACACATATTTGAATGTGTCGCATATTAGAATATGCCTCATATTACAATATGTCACACAGAAAAGATATTCTAAGTGCTTGTCGAAAGACATTCAAAAAATAATATCCCTAAGTATATATATATATATATATATGTGAGTATACGTGTGTATACGAGCGTTCGTCAGTATACACAAAAGCACACACAATCCTGAATACTGTAGTTTACGATGTTGATCTTTAGAAACCAGAATGTAGAGGAGATTCAACGTATAGTGACGCATACTGGGAGAAAACCTTGAATAGATACTATTCGTAATATTTTTCATACAATCAATGTCTAACTAAAGTACAGACGCGAACGGCCTATACATTTTGTTAGCGTCCAACTACTAGGCATATAGATACAGAAACATTAACGCAGAAAAAAG
>NC_142946.1:20475341-20480341 GCF_046866305.1 Octopus bimaculoides | reverse complement strand
CTGGCTCGCCTATGTAGATTTGGAGATACTTTCAAAATGTGTCGACTGCAATGATGGCGCTAGATCATGCATGCACATTTGCCAGTATCGTCGAATTTACAACAGGATTATCATACCGATGAGGTAATGAGGAGTTTTTATCCTTCTAAACCAGAAACATGTCTATGATTAACTATGGCTAGTTTAGTTCGTTATTTTTCTTCTTGTTTTGCCTATGTGAGTTGCGGGTAACTGCTATCTGTTGGAGTTTCAGCATTTTTAGGTGCTATTTCTGAACTTCGGTATGTGGTGAAGCAACCAGTTTGCTGATCCCTTAATTTTGTTTATAAATACATGCATACAGACACACACACACACACACACACACACACACACACACACACACACACACACATATATATATATATATATATATATATATATATATATATATATATGCAAACATACTCACTCAACTCACACACACACTCAACTCACACACACACGCAATATGTACTACACTCTTTCTCAAGACAATGATCAGCAAACTAATTTCCAAAATCGAAGTGGTCGATTGATATTATCAGATTTAGCCGCACTCCATTTACATATGACGAACTTCTTCAGTTTCACCCTACCAGATTTCAATCGCAAGGCAACTATAACATCAAGGCCATGTAAGTAAAACATTTACCTTGTGTAATGAAGCAGGCTCGAATCCTAACAGTGCGGTTGGGAAGCAAAATTTGTACACAGACAACCTTGGCTTTTTTTAGCTGCTTTGCTGTTAAATTTACAGTCAGCTCATAGTTTGCCTACGTTTTATTTTGGCTTACTATTTATAATTTTCAAAGACCGAAAGGACCATGGCTATTCGTACTAACGTAAAATTTCCACGTGTCTAACTTCTGTTGAACAGCCAAAGGGCGTACGATGCATGTATCTATCTATCTATCTATCTATCTATCTATCTATCTATCTATCTATCTATCTATCTACCTATCTTTTTCTATCCCTCTCTTTCTTTCTCTCTCCCTCTCTTTATTTCCCTCTCCCTCTTTCTCTCTCTCTCTCTCTTTCTATCTCTCTCTTTCTCTCTCTCCGTTTCTCTCTCTTTCTCTCTCTCTCTCTCTATATATATATATATTTATATATATATATATATATGAAGATACACACAGTATCAGTGAAACAGTCTTTGATGTAGTGAATTAAAATTTAATATTTCCATTGCTTTGTTCTTGTTCTTTGCACAATAGCTCACCGAGAAATATCGAAAGACATATGTATATGAGACTGACAAAGAAACCAGGAAGGTAGCAGGAGGTCGTGGGATGTGCTACAAACAACAGCTAAATCTCCCTTACATCACACAGTTTTACTCCTGAAAATTATATTGTAATTCTGAACAGAAACTAATTTAAAATTCCGACTATCCGTATTTTAAAACTATTATTAAAGAAAGAATTGAGGAAAAATCCGAACTTTTAGGATTTATGGAGGACCGGGGTTAATGGAAAAATTAAAAAAAGTTTTCTCCATTATTTTTAAATTACGTTCATTTTTCTATTTGAAAAGTGGGGATTGTAACGGTGAGTGCTATTTCCGAAAATGTTTCCTTTTTTAAACCTTTATCGCTTCTCCCATCGTTTTCAAGTACGTAGTGGAAGAAAACCATTGACCAAAATCTGTGCTGAAAATTACCGAAAATTACCGAAAAGTTGAATCCCATTATTTATAAGAGCGTAGTGAAAAAAAAAATTCGATTCGGAAGTAGGGATGGTGTATTCACAAATTCTTTTCAGAAAAAGCTTCCACCTATCACTTGCAAAGGTGTAAAGCGAAGAGAAAATTGAAAAATTCTATGTCAAAACGCAGTAAATTCAAATTATGTGTGGTATGCCAAAAGTCTGCCAAAGCTTTCTATTGTGAAAATTACACTGCAAGAACGGGTTACTCAGCTAGTTTTATATAAATGTATGTTGCATGTGTATTTATGCATATACATGAATATCTGTCTATCTACCTATCTATCTATCCTGTCTGTCTGTCTTTCTGGCTGTCTGCTTGTCTGTTTGTCTGTCTGTCTATCTATGTATCTATGTATCTATCTATCTATCTATCTATCTATCTATCTATCTATCTATCTATCTATCTATCTATCTATCTGTCTGTCTGTTTGTTTGTCTGTCTGTCTATCTATCTATCTATCTATCTATCTATATATCCATTTATCTATCTATCTATCTATCTATCTATCTTCAATGAGAATATTGACCAAGGTCTTTTCCGTAGGCTTTTCCTTCCACGGCTAAACCTAAACTGTCCTCCCCTCTTTTTACACGAGAACATTACTGTGTGATACACGATCCCTATTGATCGGCCTTTCCTTTTCTTTTTTTTTTTTTCGATCCCTTTTGATCGAACTCCCCCTTTTTCCCTTCCTACGATCCCTTTTGATCGACACCACCATTTTTTTTCCTTCCTTCCCCCTCCCAAATAGAAAAGCTCTACATTGTATTTGTCCCATCTTCGTTGAGCCCTGTGTGGCTAATAAAAGAAATGTATCTATCTATCTATATGTCTGCCTGCCTGTCTGTCTGTCTGTCTTTCTGTATGTCTGCTTGTCTGTTTGTCTGTCTGTCTATCTATCTATCTATCTATCTATCTATCTATCTATCTATCTATCTATCTATCTATCTATCTATCTATCTATGTACACATATACTATCTCTCTCTATCTACATACATACGCACACGCATGCAAACACACATGCACACACACACACACATTTGCACACACAGGCATATAAACTGAGTATTGCTTATTCAATGCTATACTATTATTCTGATTTAGTCGTTTCGTTCAACGTTAACGTGCAACTCCAAGTTAAGTTTCCTGACGCATCA
Organism: Octopus bimaculoides; assembly: GCF_046866305.1. Lineage (NCBI taxonomy): Eukaryota > Metazoa > Mollusca > Cephalopoda > Octopoda > Octopodidae > Octopus > Octopus bimaculoides. The sequence goes on along the minus strand of NC_142946.1, from coordinate 20,477,452 downwards.
GTTTTACACCCTCTACTTTATATATTGAGTACGTTTTCCGGATTTCTAAACACAAATGTTTACCAATCAGTCAATCAACACAAACACACACTCACTCATATATTCGTATATGTGTGCGTTTGTGCTTGTATGTACGAATGAGTCAATGAATATTTGCTTGATATAGCAGAGAAAGGAAGTGAGAAAGAGAGGGTGACTGAGGTAAAGTTAGATTTAGAATGATAAAAAATAAAATGAACAAAAACTAAATAAAACAACGTTGAACATTGATAGATGCACCGACTTCACATACTTGGTTTTATTCCTTTGTTCCTAACTTTTATGCTATTATGTAAAATTTCAAATTGATAAAAACTAAGTTATTGTCTGAAACAATTGTGTATTCAGGTGTATCGAACTGAAAATAATTATTAAAATCAGAAATTGAAATTTGAACTAGAATCACAATTCAATAAAACAAATATCACTTTGAGAATGAATAAAAAATTCAATTTTCTCTCTCAAATAGTATTTTAAATTGAGTTTAACATTCAATTTCAGATTTCAGGAGCCACCTACAGATATTTTGATAAAAAAATATTACAATTTTGCGAATAATAATTTGAAACCATGGGAAAACCTGAAGGATCCACACGAAAAAACAGAACAAGACAATATTACTTCAAATTGCTTGAGTCCAAATTTGAATTACTAGAAACCTGTTTGTATGGCAATGTTTATTTGGAGTTTAATTTCCAAATAGATGCCAAATGAAAACCATAACAGTGTTCTAGGCATCTCTAGAAATCCATTTAATTTCACTATTTTCATGACATAAATGGGAGTACTTGGCAATTTATAAGAAATTTTAATCTCATAACTTTGCCTTAATGAATGCATGGTATATTGATTGTCCTGCAGAGACGTTGTTATCGTTTACGTTTTATCTCTTATTTCTTTCAGCCATTGAAGTGCGGTCATGCTGGAGCACCGCCTAAAATGATTTAGTTGAATCAATCGACTCTATACTTACTGTGAAAATGTTTGGTATGGTTTCTATCGGACTCTTCCGCCGGACCACTGGTTTACGGGGACGTTAAAAAACCATCAGCGATTGTCAAACGGTGGTGGTGTGACAAACAATATGTGTGTGTGTATGTGCTTGTGTGAGTGTATGTGTGTGTGTCTAAGTTTATATATATGTATATATATATACATAATGAATCCAAAGAAGAACAAACAAGAAAAAATGATAACGCGAGGACGCGGTACAAGTACTGTATTATCAGACGCTTAGGAAAGGAAGTAAGGAGGATTTAACGTTTCGAGCCAAGCTCTTCTTCAGAAATAGGGCAAAGTTCAAAGGAAGGGGAGGCGGAGGAAGAAGATCGCCAAAAATACACGTGAAATCCTTGGTACAGTAAGGTATATTTGAAAAAAGAAAATGAACGATTTCACTTTGTAGTTAAAATCAGTTTAATTTATTGTTTTTCAACTTTTTATAATATAAATATTCACTTCAGTTCGTAGATCTCATGTAAGTTCTTTGTTAACTTGGGCGGGGAGATTTAAAAAAAAAATTCCATTAACTTTTTCGGAGAACTTGCTGAGAATCGTTGTCAAACAGATATGAGAGTTTGGAGTTTTGTGATTCTATATATGAGATTTGAGTGTATTTCGGTCGAGGGGGGAGGGGGTTAATCAGTCAGTGTTGGAGTGAAAGAGTGTTGATGAATAAGTGCTGAAAGAACATGGTGAATGGTCAAAACAAGATACTTGACGGGGTGGAGTTGGGATGTGGTGAGGTGTTAAAGGAGTGTTTCATGAAGCCATTTGAATAGTTGATGTTTGATGAGAAATATAATGGTCAGATGTTTTTCCAAATTCTTTCTCTTAGTAGCTTTCTATGTTTTAGGTGTATGTCCGAGGTAGTTACTGGGGACGAAAGCTGGTGCTTCGGAATTTGCAGATGTGGAAGAGATGAAAGAAAAATTAAAAAAGGACGGAGGTGCTAAAAAGCATCACTTCGCAAGGGTTCCAGCAGTGGAAAACGCCTCTAGACCGATACATTGCTTCAAATGGAGAATACTTTGAAGGCGATAAAAGTGTAAATCTGTAAAGCGAAGTAAATA
>NC_142946.1:20427841-20457841 GCF_046866305.1 Octopus bimaculoides | reverse complement strand
CCATTCGGTCTCTGGTGGACGAACAGGGGCGCGAACTGATCGAGCCAAGCAAAATGTGTGAGGCCTTTCAGCGGCACTTTGCTCGGCTGTTTGGGACGAGTGGCGAGCGAGAACGCAGGGTGGACTTCAGTGCCTACCTGCACAACCTGCCACGACTCTCGGCAAGAGAGGCGGAGTGCTGCGAAGGTGCCATCACGGCGGCGGAAGTGAGGGACGCGATGGCGGGATGCTCGAGGGACAAATTTCCGGGTTTGGATGGTCTGCCCTACGAACTTTACAACTGTATGCCAGACTTGTTTGGAGACGTCTTGGTGGCGGTGTACTGCAACTGGCAGCAAAACGGGAGCATTCCCGGTTTTGTGAGCCGAGGAGCCGTAACGCTGCTGAAGAAAGATCCAAACAAGGGGGACGTCATAGATAACTTTAGGCCCATCACTCTGCTCAATGCAGACCTGAAAATTTTGGCCAAGGTGTTAGCCAAGCGGTTGGCGCTTGTCATCGAGAAACTGATCGACAAGGCGCAAACGTGCGCCGTGCCGGGCCGGAGCATCCATGACAACCTCCATCTGATGCGCTACATCATAGAGCTGGTAGTTAAGGAACCTGGCATGGGTGGGGCCCTGATCAATTTGGATCAATCCAAAGCTTTCGATAGGGTAGACCATCAATACTTGGAGGCTGTCCTCATAGCAGCCGGCTTCAGTCCCATTTTCCGCGCCTGGATGGCTGCCTTGTACAGAAGCATCCGTGCGGTAGTTCGCGTCAATGGGCATCTATCAAGACCCTTCGACATTGCACGTTCGGTTCGTCAGGGATGCCCCCTCTCGTCGCTTCTGTACGTGTTGACTCTCGAGCCACTACTGCGGAAGCTGGGGACGCTGAGGGGCATCCCGCGAGAGTTGGGATGCGGGACGAGCGTGTCGGCATACGCGGACGACGTCACCGTCATAGTGTCTAGCCAAAAGCACATTGAGATTGTCGGTGAGACACTGAGAGACTCCGAAGCGGTAACGGGAGCGAAAATCAACCGGGATAAGTCAGTGGGCTTGCGGCTCGGCACCTGGAGAAGGACGCCCATGCCGTTAAGCAGCGCCTCCGTCGTGGGGCGTTGGATTGGCGGTCTGGTTGAGTTGCTCGGGGTCTGGTTTGGTCCAGACCATCAAACGGAGAAGAACTGGGACGAGATAACGAGAAGGGTGGCCACTCTAGCCCGGCAATGGGCCGAGAGGAAGCTTTCCCTAAAAGGTCGGGCGGAGGTGGCGAACACGTACATCGCGTCCGTTATCTAATACCGCCTAACCGTCGTTCCTTGTCCCGACCCTACCATCACCAAGCTGGAGCGCATCCTCTTCCGCTTCTTGTGGAAAGGAAGCGTTCCGATGGTTAGGCGATCCGTTTGCTGCCAACACCCGTTAAAAGGAGGACTGGGCATGCTGTGGTTGACGATGCGCAGACACGCGCTGAGACTGCGACATCTCCGGCTCTACGTAGACAACGGTGAACAGGTGTGGTCGCCGTTTGTGCGGCGCGCTTTCCCGCAGCTCGTCTCCATGACCGAACTGCAGTCGTGGATCAAGAAGAGGCCGAGGAAGGGCGAATGGCACCGCGAGTGTCGCGTTGCTCTCCGGCAACTCCAACAACCCGGGTCAACCTTGAGCGACTGCATCACAGCTAACGCATTCTATAGTGGATTAGTGGAGGGAAGGTACGATGACGATCTCGGGGCGAACCTGGGCGTCGACGAGGAATACCCGACCCGCCTGTTTAAGACGACCTTCGGGCCGGGATCTATGGACAACTTCCAGAGATCCCTGGCCTGGCAGTGCTATCGAGAAGCTCTACACGTTCGGGATAAGCTCTACAGGCATGGCTCGAGAAACACGGGGCCGACCTGTCCGAGATGCGGGCGGAGCGACGAAACCGTTCTGCACGCACTCGTACAGTGTCCCACCATTTCCGAGCTGTGAGCTTACGTCGAACAACTGCTATCGCGTGTGGGACGAATCGGTCTATCAGCCGAGTCTATCGTGAATATTGTCGCGCCTCCTTCTTTTAAACGGGAAGGAAGAGCTATTTTCATCGTACTTGTGGCTATGGCGAAAGAATGTGTATGGTGGACGCGTCTGAAAGGTCTAGAGACAAAGACTTTCCTCTCTGGGCAATCTCTCATCAACTTCTTCAAGTATCATCTGAAGAGGAAGGTGAGAGTAGAAAGGGAAGTCTTGTCTAGTGAATGCTTCAAAAAAAGATGGGTGAATGTAGCAAGGATGGCACGTGTGAATGACGGAGCCACGTTGAGCATAATACTATAAAGGAGTAAAATAAAATCCAGACAAAAAACAAAAAGGCAAAAGAGAGTCACTTACTGTTATAGTTTCTGCAATGACAATATTGACCAAGGTTACCGTGGTTTTTTTCCGTAGGCTTTTTTTTCCACGGCTAAACCTAAACTGTCCTCCCCTCTTTTTACACGAGAACATTACTGTGATACACGATCCCTATTGATCACTTTTTTTCTTTTTTTCTTTTTTTCTTTTTTTCTTTTTTTCTTTTTCTTTATTCTCTCGGTCCCTTTTGATCGAAATCCCCCCTTTTTTCCTTCCTACGATCCCTTTTGATCGACACTCACCCCTACTTTTTTTCCCTCCCCCTCCCAAAAAGAAAAGCTCTACATTGTATTTGTCCCATCTTTGTTGAGCCCTGTGTGGCTAATAAAAGAAATGTCTCTCTCTCTCTCTCTCTCTCTCTCTCTCTCTCTCTCTCTCTATATATATATATATATATATATATATATATATATCAGAATAAGCACATAAATGTGAGACGAGGTGAAAAAAATTAGGTACTCGAATACCGGAGGTAGAGTAAGAAAGATGCAAAAACGTCACAACAATTGTTACTAAGAGTTTCACGTTCCCTTTCGTCGGATAGGGAACATGAAAGGGAACATGAAACACACACACACACACACACACACACCACACACACACACATATATATATATATATATATATATATATATATATATATACGTTGACCATTAATGTGGACATTTAATGTCCTAGAAATAGACCACATCTTGTGTCTACTCAGACCTAAATTGTTCTCAAAACGAAATTCAGCTGAATACCAAAGCGTAAGGGGGCAAGACAGTGAAAATAACAGAAATAAAACATTATTAAACACGAACTAGTTTCGAAATTAACATTCTTACCGAATGTCTGTTTCTCTTTGCGTGATTTGTAATGGAATCATACTTATCAGAACCTTATACAAAGTTGCCCACCGCCATAGGTGAACGTGTATATGGTTCTGTTAATTACAACTTTTCGCGCGCTAATTCCGGGAATATGTCTGCAGAAAATAGTTACTGCGTCGCACATATTCACTTTGAGAACTTGGTTATGGTTAATCAAATTAAAACATAGGGTAAAAAATCATATCGATTTATTACCAGGAAGTTAGCACATTTAAAGAATCAGAGAGTGGTCAACGTCAGTGGTCAGAGTTACATATAAAAAGATACTTTAATCCCTTGAGATCGCAGATAATTTTTCTGAATCTCTCTGATCCTTTAAATGTGCTAGATTCCTGGTAATAAATCGATATTAATTAATATATGATTTTTTACCCTATGTTTTAATTCAATTATATATATATATATATATATATATATATATATATATATATATATATATATATATATATATATATATATATAGATGAGCATCGTGTTGATATTACGGTAATTTCCACGACCTCGGCTGTCAATAGGATATATCAATCAATGTTCTTGACTGAATTTTAGTTAAAGCCAAGGCTTTGATAAAGTCTGCACAGATTTGCGTCTCTTACGTATCCTTAGAGCAAGGAACACTGAATTCTGGGAATACGAGAAGGGGATACACTGAACAAATATAGGTGCTTTCACAAATTTTTACCATAAGACACAATTTTCCTCCAAGACAACTGCAGTGAATTTGCCGTTTAGAAGTTGAAATGTCATAAACATATTTTAACTAACCTAAACTTCACATAGGCTTTGCGCTCATATTACGGTAATGTATGTATGTATGTATGTATGTATGTATGTATGTATGCATCTATCTATCTATCTACCTACCTATCTATCTATATGTATTTCCGTGTGTGTGTGTATATATGTTTCTCTGTGTGTGGGTGTTATGAGTGAATGTGTGTGTGTATTTAACAAATTTGTAAAAATTGTTTGATGCAGTTACAATAATTAGAAACATATTTTCAAAAACAGTTATAAACTATTTAAAATTATAATATTTAATAGAATGTCACTAATCTTTGTGGTAAAATTTCCTTCATACTGTGTATTTTATGTATAGTGCATGTCTTGTGTGTAAACGCTTTCGCTTCTCAACTTCCAAACGCGCGTTACGAACTAATGAATATAACAGAAGTTTCATTTTTATTTTTATAACTCTTTCCAGTTCAGTGTCGGATTTAGAATTTTAGAAAGTATTCTTCTTTTGCCTTCCATAGTTGATCCTTTTCATCATTTATTTTGTATAAGCGGAACATTTTAAATTGCTTATCTCTGGTTTAGTTTCGGATTTAGATTTTTTATAAACTATTCTTTTGCATTTCGTAGTTGAAAATTTTCCTCTTTTATTTTGTAAAAGAAGAATATTTTAAAATTTCCATTTGCACAAATGTCTGGTTGTTTACAACATAGAACATTTCCGAGAGATGAGTTTTCAATTTGTGCAAATGGAAAATTTGAAATATTCCGCTTTTACAAAATATAAAAATTGTCAACTGCGAAACAGAAAAGAAGAATAATTTATAAAAGTTCTAAATCCGACAGTAAACTGGAAACACATAACACCATAAAGAACCTACTTACTGTAGATGCATTAGTCCGGAACGCATGTGTTTGAAAAGTTGAAAAACGAACGCACTTACATCCAAAATACACACTACAATTATACACAAACTTCTTCCACGATAATTAGTGATAACCAGTTAAATTAAAGAGAAATGTTATAAATAATGTTAAGAGCGCGGGGTACTAACTCCAAGATTCCAAGTTCGATTCCAAGCAGTGACCTGAATAGTAATAATAATAATAATTATTATTATTATTCTTTTAATAATATGCAGTACCAGGCAGTGGCTCTCATGGCTTCTGATCTTAATTGATTGGAAGTGTTATAATGTACATTGTTTTTTCTTGGTATAACAACATGGGCTACAGCAAATATTCTGCTTAATACCACAGATTTGCTTGTCGCTTTTTTTACCATAACCAGTTGAGCATGTCCTTTGGTGGCCGACGATATTTGCATCTCTGATCATGAGTAGAAGTAGTGGGGGAGTAGTTTAACCATGTGTTGAGAGGAATTCTTTGGGGTGTGGATAATTCACCTTTGGACACATGGGTGTTTTGCTCAACATCCTTAAACAAACCTTATTCAGGGACCTTTTGAGCGGGATGGGCTACTCGACCCGAAGAAAATTCTATCTGGGACCCACCTGCAAGGTCATGCGCCGTTTATCTTGATATGAGATCACCATTTCGCGCACATATGGTTGTGATGCATGTGCCTCGTGTACCCTTATCAGACTGGTAGTCATGACGGGTATACGGGGCTTCGTATATTTTACCCCAGTGTCACTTTGATGGCATGAATTGTTCTCTCACTCAATAATAATAATAATAATAATAATAGTAATAATAACATACAAATATGTCTTAGGAAAGAGAACCCAGGTTCGAAATTTCCCCAAGACACCTCATGAAGCCTAGAGGGTATATCAGCCGAAAGGTTGCGTTGACAACAAACAAAATGAGGGCAAATATCCGTCAAATGTAAATAATGTAAATAATATACATAATTCTTCCTTTCTTAAATATAGAACTGTATTACATTTTGATTCATCACACCCTATGTAAATTGAGACAATGAATACTCAAGTGTTCACTGTGTAAATTGTTACAATGCCATGTAGAATAAAATACGGCGACATGTTTCTGATTTTTGCATAATATACATCCGTTTTGTAGTAGAGCATTACTCATTTATAAGTCTATGTGCTTTTACAATCCAAGTCTAAAATTAATGCTGAAATCATCCACAGGAAAACATACAGCTGGGTATCAAATATTGAGGTATGGGACAACCATGTTACTTGCGTAGATGTCGATTGATAAATAGTAAAATCAGGACTGTTTTAATCAGTCTAGAGCAGTTTTTTTCTATTTATCAAGGAGCTTCTATTATTTTGGCCTTCCTGCCTTAGAGGAAAGCAGAGAGTGAAAACCTGAGGGAGACAACAATATGCAAAGATTGCCTCAAAAATAAGGAATACTAGACTCAGAAACATAATTTAAATCGACTCCATTTGTAGGACTCTATTCAAAGATGATCATTAAATCCTTTTTGCGTTTATCCACCCCTGGAATTAGATATTGCTTTTGTAAGTTTCACCAACCACCTTCCACACACCACGGTGAAACATAAACATAGCGTTGATAGTTTATCATCGATCATGAAACAGATAGTAGTTATTAACTGCTTAGCAGTAGCAAATCATTTATGATCAGATATCTACAATTACTGGCTTAGAGATGAACTTTATCTCTTTTCCTTTTTTCTTAAGGCCATGTCTTTCGTTACTTCAGTTATATACTAACATGCAATATAGTAATATAAAGTATTAATACTAGCCATTTTGTATTTATCACTCCACAGAAAAGTTTCGTGATCACAATTGTATGATAACAATACTCATATCTGCCTTAATATCTGCCTTAATACCAGTAATCAGACAAAATCTGACTACTTATACGAGCGAGGTACAGATTTATGAAAAAAATATGAAGCAAAATGTATAGGCTTCGTAAGAGAGGAATATAGTTTAAAAATAAAACTTACCACACCAATAAGCCAGAAAGTATAACTGGTATTTATAGGTAGAGCAGTTATATTTGTATAGGGATAATTCATAAAAAAGAAAACATCAGACGAAAACAGGTGGTGTAGAAAACAAATAGATATATTTGTATAACGCTCGCGAATTGAAAAAGTCTTTAACGTTTCGAGCCTACGCTCTTCCACAGAAAGGAACACAGAGAGAAACAAGGAGAGAAATGTGTGTAGTGGTTAACGATCTATCATGGCGTTCTATCTATATTTGTAGACTGATATCTATACAAAATGTGTTTAGTCTAAAATTTCTCTGGTAAAATATCTCTCAAACAAGTAAGGCGTAAATTCTTTAGAAACTGATTTCCTCGAGAAAAACGATTTCATTTAAATGATTGCTTTCAAATTGCTTGAAGTAATATATGTTTTTATTTGCTACATCAAAGGTGTAGAAGTATTTATAGAGAAGAGGATTTATAGTTAGACACAGTATGTTAGAGCTCTGGTATTTATTTCTTGTCAATCAACAACTATTTCTTAATAAGTCATTTTCTATTTTGTACTAGGCTTACTGAGTTTTAGAAGCTGGTTCGTCCCAGATACATATGGATTCTGAAAAGTGCTGTGGGATTCTTGCTCTGATTGTTCAGCCATAATTCAACCCTGGTTGAGTAACTCTAATCAAACATTTTCAAACATTAATCATGGATTTACTAATGTGTTCTTTCCCTATTTAAGTTGGTTGGATAAAATTTTACGGATATTTAGTTGCTGATTCTATCATGTCGTTTATAACGTAGAAAATTCATCGTTCACTTCTGAAGTATTTTTCTTTATCGATGGCACAGCGGGAATATGCATCTTATAGTTCTTCATCAGTTGTTCAGAAATGTTGCAGAAGTGAGTTTCCTAAATCCAATATTTCTATTGTACAACGAACTATAGACAGTATCATAGATATGGTTCTGATATATAAAAAATGTAATGACATCCATAATAAAAGTATATTTTTTCATTCAGTTAATGTTGCACATTATTTCTGAAATGCTACAGGTAAGAATAATATTGTTTTAATGAAAAAACTTTCCGCACACTTACATAAAACTTAGTTTATGTTTAAGAGTTTTGTACAAATTCAAAACAAAGGAAAATGTCAAAAGCATATGATAGAAAAATGCAAAACGAAAATGAGTAATTGCAGGTTAAATTTCAAAATTTCACAGAAGAAATGTAATCCTATTTCATAAAAATTACCAATTTTTAACCTTCCACCTGTGTAGATTTTTATCGCAACATTGGAAAGAACTAACGCACTCACATACACCACTCGCTCACACAAAACACACACACACACGTTGACATACACACAGACACCTGACAGACACAAGCACAATGCATTAAGTACACACACACACATACACATACACGCACACACACACACACTCACATACACACACACATATTGTGTCTTTCCAATTCTATTGCTATGTTATTCACCATAATATGCATTTAACACATTAACGTTATACATGCACCTGTTTCTAAATATGCTAACGTTTACAGTATTCTAATATTTCTACTATAACAAAAGCACAGCATTTTCACTTATTAAGGAAGACCTATGTTGTGTTGGTGTGTGGTAAGAAGTTTGCTTCACAACTGCATGGTTCAGGATCCAGTCCCACTACGTAGAACTTTAGGCAAGAGTCTTCTACTATAATTTCGGGACAACAAAATTCTTGTGAGGGCAGTTGGTAAATAGAAACTGAAAGAAGCCCATCGTGTCTATATATATATAACAATTTAGGCAGGTGTAAAATATATCTAAGAGATATTAGATATCCGAAGGATTTACTGCTTTATATTTATGTTTAAGCAGATATGTCTATCTGATGACGCATCGTTACATATTTAAACGGATTTGATTATTCTTGAAATACTTCGTTTCATTAATGAAGAGGAAACGGGTGTAATTAATGAGATGCGTCATTTGCTTGTATAAAATATTTAACTTGAATTTATAATTGTCCAATTTACTGTTTTGTTTTCCATTTCTTAAACACACACACACACACACACACACACACATATATATATATATATAATGTTATCTCATAACTAATGCATGAATTAAAAGTCAGAGGGGGCGGGATAAACTACCTGCATCAACTAGCTATGAAAGCAGGTAATAATTTTACCTTATTTTTATTTTGATTGTGGCAGTTATTTTTTCAAAGCTATAATGGTAGTGACACAGGAGTACATTTGGCATATTTTGCCATATGAGTTCAATAAAGGCAACAACGCAACGGGAAGTGCGAAGAATATTACTGCAGTATATAGAAATCCGGCAGAAAGCGTAAGCCAGTGTCAACAGTGGATCCAGAAATTCACAGACGGGAACTACAGTCTAGAAGACGAGCCACGTCCTGGAAGATGTGTAGAGCTCGACGAGGATGTCCTGTAAACACTGGTGGAACAAAATCCCATCGGAACTAGTGAGGAACAAGCAATTAAGCCTGGATTTGGTCATCCAACCATTCAGCTACACCTGCTTGCCAATGGGTTCCTCACAAAATTTCCTTGTCTAATCGCGCGCAGAGAGAGAATGTGTGCTCTCTCTGCTGTCACGTCTCACGAATGAACCTTTTTTGAAGCGAATAGTAACTGGTGATAAGAAATGGGTTCCCTATATATATATATATATATATATATATATATATATATATATATATATATATATAGTGGAGGCGCAAAGGCCCAGTGGTTAGTGCAGTGGAATCGCGGTTTCGCAGTCGTGGGATCGCAGTTTCGATTTCCAGACCGGTCGTTCTGAGTGTTTATTGAGCTAAAACCCCTAATGGGCGGCAAGATGTGAAGCATAAGTCTTGATGGCTATCCGAGCATTTGCAGTAGAGATCAGTAGTAAGGGACTAATTTATATTTGATAAACCAAACACGGGGCTTCAGCATGGGGCATTTGTGAACCGTGCTGTACTCTTTCACCACAAATCTCTCTCACGCTTTCTTCCTGTCTATGTTGTACCTGTATTTCAAAGGGCCAGCACACACACTGAATTACCACATGTATGTGGAGTACTCAGCCACTTACACGTTAATTTCATGATCGGATCAACTGGAAACCACGTCATCGTAACCGACGGAGTGCCATGATATATATATAGCTAATCAACGGCAGCATTCATTCTATTTTTCTGGACTGCCATGTTAGCTTGGCGATAACTATTAATATATATATGTATACATACACAGATACTATATACATGTGTGTGTACGTGCGTGTGTATCTTTGTGTCTGGTTTGTTGCCCACTACTTCGGAACCGATGTTGGTGCGTTTACATCCCTGTAACTTAGCACTTCGGGAAAAAAGAACTGACAGAATAAGTACGAGACTAAAAATAAGCAAAAACCATAAAGCAATCATGAGATGTATATCTACCTATGTATTCGCAGAGAGGGTTGATGATACAGATGACACATGCTAGAAATTTCTTGAAAAGAAAATGCTAAAGAACCTTTACTTAAGAAAACAACAATGTTTTTTATCAAATAGAAATTAGTCCCTTACTACTGATCTTTACTGCAAATGCTCGGATACCCATCAAGACTAAGATTTTACATCTTGCCGCCCATTATATACATTGAAAGGCACAGCGAATTTAATGTGGCAGGACGTACATGTTCAACAGTTACGAAGCCAAAGAGACAATACAGATAACATGTAGAACTAAATGCATTCGTTCAGAACTAATGTACCAGAAAAACCAAGACAAAAGTTATCCCAATTTCTATTTTTACAGAGGAAACCTCCTAATGAGGGCGAAGACATAAATGTATTATAAATATTCTATTTGTAGAAATACTATAACATCTTACACTGGGCCCAAATATATTTTCCAATTATACAACATTCCTCAAATCTCCGAAAAATCCATAAAGGACCACAAATTATCAACAACCGAAGATACTTAGTAGCGCTTTATAAAAGTGCTGTGCCATTTTACTTTCGACTCCTTACGATTTGGGTTCAAATATCGCAGGAAACAAATTTACCCTTTATTCTGCAGATGTCAATAAAATAAACCACCGGGGACAATGTAACCGTCTTGGCCCTTCACTTAAAACAGCTGTTCGTGCAACTAGGTAAGAAAGAATTATTGTTGTTGGTGCTATATCATCGTCATCATCCTTATGATGACCACCATCATAATCTTCAGTGAATTGGCAGCAAATTTCGGGAAATTTCATTTGCTTGTATCCCAAGTCAAGCAGCCAACTGTGCGGAATATGTCAAAAATTTTCTAATTCTCTAGAGAAGATAAAACGACCTTTTTGTAATATTTCAATAGAAAACGACAACTTGCAGTTTGTTGAGATTTTCAATCACTTTATTTTGCCATTACATGAATGCAAGCAGCGAGAAACCGAATTTGACGCTTAGGAGAGGATTGGGGTCACTATAATCCTAACCCTGACCCTATAGAACTGGCCGTTTATCAATAAAAACTTCTATACACACTAGCTGGTGTTTCGGTGTGTAAATAATACAGAATTGGTGGACGGAAACTGTCATTCAGCTGTGTCATCGGGAAATTATATTAAATGTCACCTTCACGACATGTGTGTTGTAAGTTCGTATCCTATTACTTTCATATAATATCGAAATAAACAACAACAAAAAAAAAACGAGAAAGTGAGGGAAATAGAAAGAGAGATAAAGATAGAGAATGAGCTCTTCGTTTTACCGTATTATTAGGCTTCTATTTAATTGCCCATTCAAGGGACAACATAATGGAGAGTAAATAAATATGTTGTGTAACTGAAAACAAAATACAATATATAGAATAACAATTGACGATTTAATGGACTATATGCTGCCTATCGATTACTGCAGTGACTATCGAACTTCTGAATCGATTTGGAAATGTGTTGTATACCATCCGTATGCGAAAGAAAAAATCAAACAAAAAAAAAACCTCTTTTCAGAAAATAACGAATACGAGAAAGAAAAAAAAAACCTACTTATCTCAGTTTCCAAAGACTACAAAAAGGTTAAAGGAAAGAACAGATAACAGAGAATCTCGTGTTATTAAGTGAATACCATTTCAATAGAAACATTATGAAGTTGAGTGATTCCTTCAATATTGGAGATTAATTTAAAGTAAGAAGCTATGAATTCGATAAAAGGCTGCAACAAATTTATTTGCAATCTTAAAAGTTTTGGAGTATGTACTATAACAAAGTCTATTACAAACCACTTGCATCCGCTGCCTTGACATTTCAATATTGACCAGGTCCACCTGTTATTAATCACACCGTATGAATATCGACAGAAGCCTATGTTGAAGTAAATCTTTATCTTAGCTATTTTATATTTCTTATTTTGTTATACTTTTTTGTTATTTTCTTAATCATGGTGAGTATTTATTCATTCTCCTAGGCAAGTTTAATCTAATGTAACTCGCCAATTCTACTTCGTCATTTCATTACAGCGAAGAGGTAACAGTACCTACAACCATGTCCCCCTAGGGGTTAATGGGGAAATAAATTCTCTTAAGATGTGTTTTGATAGTAAACTAGATTGCTATATAATTGACGAGTTGCACCGATAAAGATCATGTCAGTATTAATCATAGATTATCGGAATTGATGTGAGCAATGCATATTTCATGTGGCACTAAATTAAAAGAAGAACGAAGGTTATTGTTTAGAACCGAATCTTCGGTTAATAATACTTTTCCGTCGGTTGATGTAGTTCAACCCCCAGGTCAATTCTTATCGCATCGTTCAATGATCAAAGCTCTTGTGCCCATGGCCATCACGTATTTTTTTGTATCAAAAATGATATTATCTAATGCCTCATTTTCTCTACATGATGATCGGTGTAATGTCATAGAATTTGGTGGATATTTCTATAGCCTCATTTCTGATTGTAGGTAGAAAAGATATTATCGGCATGGGCGGCGGCTAAGAACTGTAGAATAGATGAACACTTTATTAAATTATATCATGATAAAAGATTTGTTGTTTTGTAGACAAGAAAATAATTTGTGAACAGAAATATATTATATAACATTCTGGGAATGGCTTGGAGCATAATGTTTAAATATTGATGTAAATTAGAGTATAGCAAATAACATTATAAACTACCTTCTTAAACCTACCTACTTATCTATATTCGTTTTTAATTATGTATGCATTTTGACTGTATCTTTCTATCGATCTATGAAGGAACTGACGAATCTCTCTTTCTCTCCCGATATATGTCTTTATCTACATCTATATTTATCTACACACACACACATACACACTTACATACACACACAAACGAAACCCCCACACATTCTTTCTCAGTCTGATTTTCTTGTTTCTCTTTCCATTTTTACACTTCGCTGTACATTTTGGTGCTTCTAGGTGTAAATCTGTCTCATTATCTACAATCGAAATCAATCGATCAGTTAATTACTTAATTGTCAGTCAAGAAATCAATCATCTTGACATTAGTTATCACTATGAATATTATATCAAGACCCTTCTGCCCACTATGCCGTAAAATTAAGACAGAATGCAGACGTCTTAAAAGGCTTTTGATCTTAGATCTGCTCAATTAGTGCTCACCTTCGTCTGAACATAAGCAACAACTACAGCAAATATAATGAATAACCGTGTATTGGTTCTGTATCTGTATGGAAATACTTAATTTTTCAGTAAATATTGAAAGAGAATGAAAAATATGTAGAAAGTATCGTAACATTTTAAAAATATATTATTTATATTATGGCTTTAAAGCGGCAAACTGGTTGCATTGTTAGCGCATCAATGAAAAATCTCGGTGGCATTTCCTCCAGACCATTAAGCGTTTTAAGTTAAAATTCTGTTGATATCGACTTCGCTTTTCATCTCATTGGGTTCGACATAATAAATACCACTTGAGCACTAGCATCGATGTAATCGATTAACATCTTCTCCGTAAATGTCAGTCGTTGTGCCTATAGTGGATAGAATTTATTTTTCTTTAGTTTATATCAAATATCAAGGAAAATGAGAATTGAAATAAATATAAATGCAGAAGTGTTCTCCGTATGTGATAGAGTGAGTTGAAGAACTAGTCTAAATTATTGAGAACTAGCCTAAATTATTGAGGCAATAAAAACTTCTCACTAGTGGTGCTTAAGATCTGAGAAGTGAATGACATTGGAACAAACACTACAAAAAAGCAACACAAACTAAAAACGTTTTTCTCTTTAACAAAAACTATGTTTACACGAACGCCATATTTGGTGTAGTTTTTTAGGGCCAAGTGCAAATTTATCTGATAGGGATTTGATCAAACACCATGACTAGTACGCGTTGTATTTAAAAAATAGACCTGTGTCTATATCTTCTGTTACTTTGGGTAATTACTGATTAATTACCAAACCATCGCCATCTACCTGTCAGTATTTCTTCCATAATTTCGATATAGGTCGGCTACTCCAATGTCAAAACAAAGCGTGAAATAACCTCATTCACCGTCACAAGCACAAGTAATTTCTATCGGATTTCAATGGTGGCTGCTAACTGATGTAGGATATATTTACACGCGCTGACGTCCAGAGTCGTAGATATTTTGACTTGCATGTTATGAGCCACTAGTTTTAATCACATCAAATATTACTTAACCTGACACCAGTCCATGTTTTGCTTTTCCATTTGCTTCAAAATGCCGATCTGTTATAAAATTCCTAGATAGCAGCGTGAAACTATACTTCGAATGAAAGTATACTTTCAATATATATTGACTGAACTACAGCTACTGAACATAAACACAAACGCATACACATACAATATATTCATGCATACACGCATATACATACGTACATACATACGCGCGCGTGCAAACACACACATACCCTCAAACACACACATACCCTCAAACACACTGACACATTTATGTAATATGATGTAGTATACTCCAAGACAGACTCGATGAGTGCATATTAAATTACTTTGCGATTTACGCAAAGAAAATCATCGTCTGTCTGCATCTTTACTCCACCATACAGACAAAAACATACAAGTAAATCTATGTATGCTTGAATGTATTCCCTTTTTCGTCTACATAAACTATATAAATAAGCATGTATGTATGTATGTGCGGAAGCATGTATATGTGTATATTTGAAAGTTAGATAAAAAAAAAAGATATAACATAATATAATTTCATTCTATGTACCATTTTGTTTGAAATCCGATTTAAATAATGCACAGGACAACAGTAAATCCTCTGTAATTTAAGTCAGTTATACTTCGGAATTATTGCTTTGTTCACTAATATCAATCGAATTACTTTTGTAATTGGTAAAGATATTTCCAATGATGCAATTTTCCAAAATTACGTAATCAATTTAGATTCAAAATCTAAACGCAATGCTATCATATCAAGGAAATCTATACCCACAGTATAAAACATATACATTTAAAAAAATAAAAACTAATGATATAAGTTGTTTATAAGAACGAATATAAACTAAGTAACTTTGTAATATACACGCTCTCAAGTTATATATCAAATTTGTTGACTTTATTTACGTTATATAATTTCTCGATCTGTTCCAATGTTATATATTTATTCTCATGCCGGCTGATTTCACGTTACATGCACGTGTACATAGTAAGTTGCTTACTTACATATATTCCACATTTAATGTATGCATGTATGTATGTATGTATGTATGTATGTATGTATGTACGTACGTACGTATGTATGTGTATGTGTGTATGTATGCATGCATGCATATATGCATTTATGTATATATGCATGCAAGCATGTATGTGTGTATGTATATATGTCTGTATGTATGTATGTATGTATATATGTATGTATGTAGGTAGGTAGGTAGGTTGGTAGGTAGGTAGATAAGTATGTAGGTAGGTCACTAGTATGTCTAGGGATGCAGACCCTTTTCCTAAAGGGTAATGTTGTCGGGTAAATCAGGCTCATATTGTAAGATTTGTCACATATGTTGAAGAACTGAGTGTCAAAGGGGTGGGTATTCATGTTGTTCGTCCTTCCGAGGTTTACTCCCTCATTACCGCTACTACGATTACCGTCGTTACTGCTGCTACCATCGACCCCACTACTACTACTACTACTACTACTACTACTACTACTACTACTACTACTACTACTACTACTACTACTACTACTACTACTACTACTGTTACCACCACAACCGTATCAGTAAATATATTTGATAAGTAAATTGCAACCAACTCCTAAATACGTAAATAAATAAGCAACCAATCCACATGCATATAGGGGTACAGGACATCACAAAAAACGTTAAACACAATGTACACTTTCATCCTCCGTAAAAAATTCTAAATCTTATTTAATTTGCTTTGCGGGAAGGACTGTTCCAACGAAGTCGCGTATTGTCCTTGCCTTCGAAACGCAGAGTAGATGGAACAGGGACAACTGAAGAAGGGAAATATTCTTTATATTGCGTGTCTCATTTCTCTGTTTTTTTTCGTTCGAAAAAAGTTCGTTTTCTGTTTTCGTCTTTATGTTTTCGTTTATCATTGTGTTTAACGTTTTTTGTGATGTCCTGTACCCATACATGCATGTATGTATACATATAGATGTAGGTATGTACATATATGTATGGATATATGCATATATTTATATATTATTTATGTTTTATATGTATATATATATATATATATATATATATATATATATATATATATATATATGTGTGTGTGTGTGTGTGTGTGTATCTATCTATCTGTCTATCTAGCTATCTATCTATATATCTATCTATATATATATATAGGTAGAGAGAGAGAGAGAGAGAAAGAGAGAGATAAATAGAGAGAAAGATAAGTAGCAAGATGTATACCAAGATAAATAAATGAATAGATGGAGACGATATAAATATAGATGTTTGTTTGTGTATGTGCGTGTGTGTGTGTTTGTGCTTACAGAATCATACCTATATTCTTACATACGCATGCACATATATTTTGTTTTGTTGCTATTTGGCTTATATTTTCGAAACCTCCATGCATGCTCGTTTCATTTCTTTTTTTGTGGAATTCTAAATAGAAGTATATTTCTGATAATTCCTATTTTGATATCTAATTGTGTTGGAAATATATATGTTATCGCTGTAGGTTGATACGGTTTCTTACTATAAATATATGATCTAGCGACAAGAGAATGTTATAGTTGACTCTTCAATGTAGCAGCGTGATACAAGAAGTTTACAACCTTCATTTTTGCATTAGAATTTATGTATTACGCTTTCAGTGTCAAGAACGTTTTATGTTGTGTTGGTTCACAGAATCTTATAAATGAGGTTTTTGATTCTGCTTTCAAGGTAACATATAACATTTAGTTTCTTTGAATTGTCATAATACATTTTTCTGCTTCCTTTTAAAATTGTTCCTTTTAAAATTGTTCCCTAACACAGAATGGATAAACACATTAATATATGGTGGTATATAAAAGGTGTACCATGAGTTTGTTGTATTTTCGGTGCTCTTGGTTCAAGTAGTTTACAATACTACTTATATGGTTATCTTTGATGAGTGCTGCACCTGTGTGAATGCAATTGATTATATCTATGTGAGCTTTTCTGCATATTTAAAGGTAACTTATGTTTGTTTTAAATATACGATTTCTTATTTTGCTCTTGTTCGTCTTATGAATACTTAAAAACTAGTCTAAATAGGGATTTTGTCCATGGATATGTTATATCTATAGGAACATCCACTATATACAAGAAACATTAAGCATATCAGCATTTTCGTGAATAGAAACGTGTTGTATGCGTTATTTCTTATTTCTACATTGATGTATCTCAGAACATAATGATATTATTCGCTGAATTTATATTAAAGATGGTGCGGGTTGTCATTGCATAACGTTATTTCTTATCGTTACTTGTTTCAGTTATGTAGAATCACCACCCTGGTAGATTTAGTGGAAAGAGCGGCTTAAGTATTTATTTTTAAGTCTTGAACATATTCTATCGCTCTCTTTTATTCATATATACATCTATGTACGATAGTTTTCCTCGCAGTTTGCTATTATCAAATTCATGCAAAAGGAATATTGGTTTCAAACGGGATTCTTAACCATACTTCGATACCTTTGCTATATAAGGTGTTTTTTTTCCAGTTCTCTTTTAAGACTGAAAGCCTGTTTAACTCTCTCTCTCTCTCACTCTCTCTCTTGGGTCATGGCATATTCATGCCGTTGACGAATTATGGCTTGTTTCTCCTCCATTTATTTCTGTCTCTCGCAACATCACCCAGGTCCTCGCTCTGCATGTTCTGTCTCTTCTTCATCCAGTCGAACATCTTCATTCTCTGCCTTCCTCTCGTTCTCCTTCTCACCAGCTCAGTCTCCACCATGTAACGCTCCATTCCGTCAATCTCTCTGAGAAAATGACCAACAAATCTCCACTGACTCTCTCTGATAGTATCCATCAACTGTCTCTTCACTTTCATCCTCTTCAACACTTCCACATTCGTCACTCTCTGTACTCACGTGATTCTAAGAATGTTTCTATAAAACCACATTCATACAGCATTGAGTCTCTTCTCTATAACTTTGTTTATCGTCCAAAACTCACATCCATACATTAGCACCGATCAGATGTAGCACTCTAATAGTCTTTTCTATTAAAGTCTATCGCTCTAATTAAAATTGTGTCAACATATCTTCCATACATAGCTTGATTGTGTTTGGGAATAATATTATTTATTCCAGAGACCACCCTGAAATTGCTCCATGTGGTGGACACTTACCTACACAGACCTTGAATAAGTATAGATTGCCTTATAAGGGCCTCGTAAGTGGCTCTCATATATGTTTGTCATTAAAATCATTCTACTTGTGTTCCTTGAGACAGAGGCTGAAATTAGTGTATGATGTGTAAATACATTTTCTAGGATTTTGTTGATAGTTACTATCACAGAAGAATTGTAAAAACTTACAGAACAGGCACAGAATGGCTGTACAGTAAGAAGTTTGCTTTCCATAATATGGTCTTGATTTTAATTCCACTGTCCTCTATCATAGCCGCAGGCAGATCAATGCCTCGTGAGAGGAATAGTAGACAGAAACTGAAAGTAACTCGTTGTATATACATGAGTGCTTGTTTGTCCTTCCAGACCGCGTGCGAGCAGCTGTTGGTTTGTTTATGTCCCTGTAGACAGGATTCTATACAGTTTCTGTCTATAAAATTCACATATATATAAGTAAAGAGCTTCGTGACACATTCATATCCATGGTAGGAAACGCATGCCTGTCCTTATTTGCTGTGGATAGTTTTCGGTGAGGACAGTGCCACCTAATCAATTGCTGATATTTTCTTCACCAACTGGAAGCATCACTCGAAACGATATTATTGAATTATCGAATGGGATGGAAGTGTAAAAAATAAGATGTGGGCTCTAGATTTATAGCAACAACTTACTGTTCTTCTTGTCGTTTAGTATCATTTCAGTATCAATGGATCCAAAGAATCATCTCAGATCTTGTAACTGACTCAATGCTATATTAAACAAAAATATAGAAATCAGTTTTTTCTCCATTAAAGATGCAGACGTTTAGGATCTTGTTGAAGATATATTTTCTATTGGGACTCACGCCTCGTAGTTATTCACCAATGTTAGTGGATTCCTTCACTCTTTACAACATATATGAATTAGTAGCACCTTGTTTGTTAATACGTAATGTAAGAATGATTGAAGGTCAACATGGATATTGACACAGCACGAAGAATTTTCAATGTCATAAAATATTCAACCCTTATTTGCTGCCTAAATTTTCTCTATATTGGGAAGTTTTATAAATACTAGCAAATTTAAGGACGGATAAATTAGATCTATATATGCTTGTATACATGCATGCATACATCTATGTATTATATGTATGTATATATGCATATATATATATATATATATATATATATATATATATATATATATATATATACACATACACACACATATGTAAGTATATATACACACACACACACACTCACAAACACGCGCAAACACACACAGACACACACAACCACTCATATATGTATATTGTATACATGTACGCTACGATGCCTATATATCTGTGCACACCTTTCAATGCCATGTATGCCATAAGGTCTGCAAATCTGACGGAGGCCTCAAAACACATTTTAAGGTCCATAAAGATCAGAACTTAACTTCAGCTCTTGGTGGTTCAAATCAGATATACAATCTGTGTGGGTGTCGTTTCAATACTTTGGTTTAAAAAGCCACATCGGACGCCATGTTGGGTCTTAGGTGTAAGAACTAGAGCTGGTCAGACTCTCCATAAGGAGTAGACAACAACCATATATAGGTATGTATGTATTTATGCATGTATACGTAAATACATGCATGCAAATATACATATATATATATATATATATATATGTATATATATATATATATATATATATATATATATATATATATATATATATATATATATATATATATATATATATATATATATATATATCTATCTATCTATCTATCTATCTATCTCTCTGTCTATCTATCTATCTATCTATCTATCTATCTATCTATCTATCTATCTATCTATCTATCTATCGATCTATCTATCTATCTATCTATCTATCTATCTATATATATATATATATATATATAACGTCGACCACTAACGTGGACAATTAATGCGCTAGAAATAGATCACATCTTGTGTCTATTAAGACCTAAATTGTTCTCAACATGAAATATAGCAGTACCTTAATCCCCTGAGATTGCAGATAATATTTCTGAATCTCTTTGATTCTTTAGATGTGCTGGCCTCCTGATAATTAATCGATTTTAATTAATATATGATTAATTACCAGATGTTATAATAATATCTATATCTATCTCTCTCTCTCTCTCTCTCTCTCTCTCTCTCTCTATATATATATATATATATATATATATATATATATATATATATTTCGTTTTTGGATTTGGTTTGCAAGATTTTTTATTTGATTTCGTGTGTTGAAGCATATTCTATTGTGTGTGGGGAGAGTCATTTTCTTATCCTGCCTTAAAATTTAACACACTCACCGTTAAAATTCCCACTTATTTTCATTTTTCTAAAATTTTCGTTGCGTCTTGCAACCTTTTCAATAGTCTTGACTCTCTTGAGACAACAGGCACTACAGAATATATATATATATATATATATATATATATATATATATATATATATATATATATATATATATATATATATATATATATATATATATACATATATACGTATATGTATGAATAAATGTGTATGTTTGTATGTATGTATGTGTGTGTATGTATGTATGTATGCATATAGGTATATATGCATGTTTTGGTCTGCATTCTAAGGAAATGTATTTCACTCTCTGTAGAATGGCGTGGTGTGATTTGTTTTGAAGTAGGCTATACGTTGAATTATATCACAGAAGCATACAATTTATGTCGAATGAATGTCTGCTATGCATTGAAACATTCTTCAAATTTGAACTAACGCAGCGAAACAATACAAACAAATTGCGCTTCTTGCACATTATCATTCGGGTTCTTGATATATGCAACGTCTAAACACATACGTTCGATATATAACGATAAATCAAGCTAATAAATAAATCTTTAATATTGTTCACAAACAAAGCTCACATTTATACATTTTCATATGCCGTCCTAATTTATTGCCCGTTAGGAATATGATTAAGATGAGGCTTCTATTTGCAAGGCGGATTATAGCTAACCTAGACTTGTTTATTACGACCACGGAAATTGTGATCTGAGAAGCAATACATCGTTATATGAGAAATTCTTTAACTCGTGCTGCGACATATACAAATATGATTAGTGGAATATAAAATTGGTGAAGATATAAACTTGCTGATTTTAGGCCTGTGAACTTAAGTTGAATTACAGTACACGACTTATATTATAAGATTCCTATTCCGCTACTATGCGCCGAATCTTGATACGTCGTACTATAAAAAATCTCTCACTATTTGATATCACATCGATGTCATTAAGGACACATTTAGGACAAGTTACATAGCTGATTAGTATATCACGCCTCACGCTGCTTGTAAGTCTTAATATGCTGTGTAAGTTCTGTTCAGGCCTCTGTTGCCTTGTTGTTCAATGCTTTGAGTGATACCCGCACTCAGCGCTGACACATCATCATTGTATCATATTTTATCATTTAAGAAATTTTTTTTAAATAGTATATCGAACAGCTGAAATCTTGAATCAATATTGATCTTTAACATCTTACAGGACAAAGCCTGAGATTATGCAACGTGTATAATGGACAAGCGAGTTTGAAAATCTTTAACGAAGAGACATGTCCAATACTCAGACTTTTACTCTTTTCACAACAACCAAATCGATTTTAACTGAACTCGTTTTACTTGCCCTTTGCAAAAACAAAAGAAAACTCTTTTTCTGTATGCAAAATATCAGTTTGTCACATCAAAAGGACATACTATGTCCTTTTGAGGTGTGTATTTTAACATCTGGTGGAAACCACAAAGAAAATCATATATTCAGAAGTTTCTTGCAAACCAATACTATTGCATTATTACCAGACAATACCAACACAGTAGCTTTTCGGAATTGCTTCAGTGGTTATGTGGTGATTCCTCTATTTGTTTAAGCTCTTTTCGTACTGGGTTCAAATGCCACTAAACTGTAAGTGGCATTTCATCTATTTGGAGTCGATCAAATTAGGCCCAGTAATGTACTTCGATCTGCTAAATCAACTATCACCACTCTAAGTCTTATGCCTGTTAGAAGATGTTATTAATACAATCATTGTTTATAAAGCTTTTCATATTGACAGAATCAGTAGATTTGCAATGAAAGCTTCTTCAGTTTCGCTGCTCATACGCAAGCGAGGTTATTTCTTCTATCACTTTTTTTTGTTTAATTTTACGAAATATGTAACTCCATTAAAATAATAAAAACACATAGAATAAAGGAATCAAGAAGAAATGTACAAAACTTACAGCAGTCATGTAGGAAGAGCCTTGAATCACGAATTACAATGGAGATAAAGTGTAACGACAAGGTCGTATAATTTTAATTTGTTCGGTATATAACCAATCATAAATTGCAATGACTTTTAATTTTTCTCAATTTTTTAAAATAAATGACTGCAAAGTAAGAACAGAAGACGCCATCTGTTTGGAACCTTAATTCTAAAGTGGGTGCTAACAACTGATTTTAAGTAATTAAATTGCAATCTTAATGTTGGGAGCAATGATTTAGTCAATAAACAAAGCAGAATAAACAATGGAGAAAATTTGCAATATTACAATTAATCAAAATTCATTAAAGCGAGAATGGTGGATAGAGTGAATCTGATCTTTAGAGTATTAATTATATTTTCAGTAATATTCATCCTTCCATTTTCTCTAACTGAAATTTTGAATTATAGAATTATTGTCTTCAACATTACTTAATTAAAAAAATATTATATACTACATTGGTTAGGCTGGTTGTAATTTGTTGCTAGGTTTTGTTCTACCAAATTCAACCAAATTCAACGTGGTATTTGAACACAGTAAAACCTTACATCGAATAAATAATTCAGCAAATGTCTTACCCGCTCCATCTCCAGCTACAGTGCTCAGTACTACTTCACATTTAACAATACTTGTGTATCAAAACAATATGGAAATGAAAGAATCTAATTATCAAATATTCGACGTTTATTCCTCAAAGGTATTTATTTACCATCATTATTGGATCTTAAACTGCAGGATTATTACACGACAGGCCATCATGCGTATATTAGACCGTTTACATTCTCGGGCGAAATATTTTCCAATAAAGAACACTAGTATCTGTGTACATACATAAATACATACATACATACATATATACATAGAATATATATATATATATATATATATATATATATATATATATATATATATATATATATATATATATATATATATATATATATATATATATATACATATATATATACGTGGTATGTGTATGTACATATGTACACATATGCGCGTAAGTATGAATATAAATATATAGATACACACACACATATATATATATATATGTATGTATATATATACATATGTATGTGAGTGTGTTTCCGTGTGTATGTGTGTGTGTATAAGCCCACATATTTACTTACCCCGTCATCCTTGCAAGGATTACCAGATTTCTAGATTTCTTTATGAATATAGTCTTCCAAAGTTATATGAATTTCGATTATTTCTGCATCATAATCCAAAGATATCGTTAGAAAAATTACGTGGATGGAATAGGTTATTGTCATATTACGATTTATTTTACAATTCAAGGATCATCTCATATGTGTCCAACTATTATTGATCAATGCTCAATAACTCAGTCTTGAATAAGTCGAACAATTTTGCATCTTTATACGTGCATTCTACAAGTACATATTCATGTTCTAATCATTCTAGTTATTGTTGTCGTATAAACCATACTTAGTGTTTATTTCACTGGTCTATGATGAAATGCAATCTTGTTGAAACCCCGATGATTTATTTCACAAACAATAGACTCAGGATCACATGAAGTACTTCTTTTTTTTCTACAAGATTTAGGTTGTTGTCTTAACGAAAGTTGATTTATCTATAACAGATATACGGACCGCATTGATGTTTCCGTAGTTTGATGAGACACTTGCATTTAATGACATTTATACGAGATTACGTTAACACCAATTCTAATGACTTGTTACATAATACGCGTAAATACTTTTGAGATATTTTGTTGATCTAATCAATCTAAATATTTGTATTTTTTCGTACTTATTTTATCCTATCGTAAAGTTTAACATAACAAGATACATAAACTCGTGTATGTATATATGGAGGTGATTTCTCAGAAGGAAAGCTTCAGCTTGAGGCATTTAACACAAAACATCCACGTTAAGCTGGATGTGCAAATTAACATTTTTTACAGAAGCGGCTTTCACTGCTCATCGCACATTTATATACAGCCCACTAGATTTTAGGCAGTTCACTGCCTTTGAGCCAGTGTTAAACTATATCATTCTGTATGTATCTACCTGTCTAAATATCAATTCACCCTGTCTCTGTCTGTCTGTCTGTCTGTCTGTCTGTCTCTCTCTCTCTCTCTCTCTCTCTCTCTCTCTCTCTCTCTCTCTCTATATATATATATATATATATATATATATATATATATATATTTGTGTGTGTGTGTGTGTGTGTGTGTGTATGTTTGAAAGACTGATGATGCTATAAGGTTACATACAAGCATTCAATTAAGACTGCATTGCATTTTGTAGTAGAAACACCTGTAAGCTAATGAAATTCCTGACAACTACTTTTCCTTCCTCATTTTAATTTCTTAATACCGCTATGCACTCTCCCGACGCTTTGTTGCAATATCTGTACTATAACAAAAATAAAGTTGCTTATAATCTATCTACCAAATAAAGTATGTTTTTGGCACAACGACTCTTTTTTACTACTAAAATAACCTCGGAAACGAGGTCGGGTCACAGAGTTTTGAGGTCCTTTTCGGGCAATATTTCAATTTGCTTCTTATGTTTCACTTACGTCCCATATTTCACGCATGCGTAGAATTCTACTCGAACAAACATTTATGAAAATGTACACGTAGATATTGCATTAAAATAAGCCGCCCCCACAAAACAAATTCATCAAAAGACAACCATTTCTCTATATGTTATGATGAAATACAGTCTCTCTCTTTCTCTCTCTCTATCTCTGTCTTTCTCTCTCTCTCTCTCTCTCTCTCTCTCGCATGTACACGATCAATACATACAAAAAAGATGTATGCTTATGTATTTATGTGCGTGTATATGATCGATAATGTGGGTGAGTGAGAGAGAGAGAAAGAGAGAAAGAGAGAGAGAGCGAGTGCAATTTACACATACATACAAAGAATACATACATTCTTTTTAACCGTAAAATATTGTATATGACTGTATGCGCGCGCCTCTGTGTGTGTGTGTGTGTATTTACACATACATACAAATAATATATACAAATGCTCATTGCTTCACTTTAACTCGTTTGGAAAGCAGGGAAGTTTCTTTAGAAATAATGTCGTTTACCTGTTGTTTCTAGCATACCAGGCTTTCTGCTAGTAATCTGGTATTGTTCTTACCTCTGCTGTTTCAGTACAATTCTACGCATGCGTGAAACATCAGGCGAAAGTGAGATACTGGGAAATTTTAGCTTTTTGAATACGGATAGGTGATGGGTGGGCGAGGTGTATGAATAGGCATCGACCGTTTCTTTCAGAAAAATTAAACTTTTAAAAAGATATGAATATATTTCCCGGATTTGTGATCCGTATTTTTCTACATAGATAACAAAAATTTCGATAAAAAGCTAAAAATCGAGCAATTGCGGTGGGGACGGGGGTATTGAAAGGTTGAAAAGGTGATTTATGGGCGAAATCGTATTAACCCCCTTTTATAAGACGAATCAATACATAATTTGTGATCCTTCTTAAGAACAGAAAACACTTTCATACAGACCCATGCAAATTGTACACTCTTCACTTTCAAACCATCAATAACTTCCATTACGCCAGTAATCCAGTTCACTATATATATGAACTGTGCTGATTTTGCCCATAAGCAGGGAACAAATAATACAATGTGGCTGTAGGTCATAAAACCCGCGCAACGCCGGGATGTATTGCTAGTGTCTTATATACGCTTGTGTACATGAATATGTGTTTATATGTATGTATATCTATATATATTATGTAAGCGTGTATCTGTGTGTGTGTTTACATATATACGTACATACATACGTGGAGGTGCAATGGCCCAGTCGTTAGGGCAGCGGACTCGCGGTCATAGGATCGCAGTTTTGATTCCCAGACGCGGCGTTGTGAGTGTTTATTGAGCGAAAACACCTAAAGCTCCACGAGGCTCCGGTAGAACCCTGCTGTACTCTTTCACCGCAACTTTCTCTCACTCTTACTTCCTGTTCCTGTTGTGCCTGTAATTCAAAGGGTCAGCCTTGTCACACTGTGTCACGCTGAATATCCCCGAGGACTACGTTAAGGGTACACGTGTCTGTGGAGTGCTCATCCACTTGCACGTTAATTAAACGAGCAGGCTGTACCGTTGAACTGGAACCCTCGACGTCGTAAGCGACGGAGTGCCAACAACAACAACAACAACATACATACATATATAATGCATACATACATACATACATGCACACAGACATACATACACAAATACATGTATATGCATACCAAGAATTCGTGGTGGTCATAAGAGTAAGAGACATCTGAAATACAGCTTCTCGTGTATTTCGCAGCAGTTCGTTCTTTTTACAGCTCCATACGATGCATATAAATCGAGATTAATCAACAGAATTCCTTCTAGAACCAAATGAGTTTAATTCGCCGTTTCGTATCTAGCACAGTATCAATCTCATGCAGGCATAAGCGTAAGGAGAAACTGTGAGTTATGTGTTCAAGTAGAGAATTAATGAAAAAACTGAATTATGTGTTAAGGCAGAGAGGTACAAATGAACACTATTTAAAAAGCGCGTAGCTAAATTACTTGGTCTCAAACACTCAAATATGCTGCAACAAATCACACGCTAAAATGCCATGCGCTACTCTAGCGTATTATTCTCATCGTTTTGGTTCAGACATGTAATTGTTGATATTAAAATCAGAAGACAACACAGTCATTTAGAAAAGTAAGTGAACAAGCAGCGTTTGTAACTTAATCTTCGTCTCTCTATTTCTTTTTAACCGTAACAAAATTGCATATGACTGTATGCGCGCGCCTGTGTGTGTGTGTGTGTGTGTGTGTATATGTAAGCATGCATACATCCATAAATACATGCACACATATATTAATACATACACACGTATGTAAATACCCAGAAAAATATATGTATATACATATATATATCTATTGTTCGATATATATATATATATATATACATACATACATACATACATACATACATACATACATATATATATATATATATATATATATATATATATATATATATATATATATATATATATATATATATATATATATATATATATATATATATATATATATATATATATACGCCTATACCGTTTCCTTCCTCCATTCTTCTCTAATTCCTTTTTTCTCCTCTCTCCTTCACCGTTTTCTACCTTTCTCTCTCTTTGCCCTCTTTCTCTTTCCTTGCTCGTACGTGACCATCGTCCATTCTTCTTTTCCTCAAGAGACCATCTTTCTTTTCCTGCACGGATATTTAAACGAACGTGTTTATATTCTCTCTCTATCTCTTCTATTTTATCTCTTTTAAAAATAATTTTTTTCCTAGTGTTCACTATTTTCCACTTGGTCTAACGACCCTCCATGTTTCCTTTTGTTCGGTTTGCTTGTATGTGTCTACTGTTAGTTTTTTTGTTCTCAACTTTGTCCCTTCGTAAATCATAAATTTTATTTTACAATGTATGGGAAGAACTGTCTTTGAAGACTCAAATTATCACTGAATGCTCGGTATGATGAGTAGACAGCCGACAGCTGAGGAAGGGTCCTTTCAGTGTGTTAAATTGTCCTGATTCCCATTTTTCTCTTTGTTAACGTATTTCATGTTATTTGCACCGCTGGTGACGTCCTGTGCCCATACATGCATGTATATATACATATATATATATATATATATATATATATATATATATATATATATATATATATATATATATATATATATATATATATATATATATATATATATATATATATATATATATATATTATTTATTATTTAACTGAACGCGACGCATCCATTTGCAAGTAAGTATATATAAACTAAACCTTTTTTCTATTTTCTCTCCCTGTTTGTTTCTGTGTTCCACTCTGTTGAAGAGCATAGGCTAGAAACATGAAATACTTTCTCACTTCCCGAGCGTTAAACTGATACATCTGTTTGTTGTTTACACACCCGTCTTCGTCTTTTGTCCTTTTGTAAATTCTCACTATATATATATACATATATATGATTCTGTTTGCATGTGTATATTCTTTTATTCTTTTACTTGCGTCAATAATTTTACTGCGGCCATGCTGGAACACCGTCTTTAGTAAAAAAAAATCGAGACTAGAATTATTGTAAGTCTAGTACTTATACCGAACCGCTAAGTTACAGTAACTAAGCACGTCAACATCAGTTGTCAATCAATGGTGGGGGACAAAGAGACACACAAATAGATATATATAGATAGGCAATGAGCTTTTGATTTCCGTCTACCAAATCCACTCAATATACTTACATGGCTTAAGCCTTGAGACAAGCATATGACTACTGGCAGGATCAACCATGTATCATCGCGATTCGATCGTTCGACAGCTGTCTTCAAGTAGAACCTCAGGCAGATCCTTTGGTCAGCCTGAGGTTATAATAGAAGACAGTTGTCCAAGGTACCACGCATGTGGTTGGGAAGCAAGCTTCTTACCACGCAGTTACTCCAAACCTACACATATAAATATGCAAATTATGCATATACGTATATATAGATATGTGTGTGTGTGTGTGTCAAAAAACAAAGAATAAAAGGTAAAAATGTACATGTGATTGCGTACGAACGTACATATATATCATACATACGTGATATATATATATCATACATACATGATACATATACACATACATGATACATATACACATACATACATGATAAACCACGCACACACACGTATGTGGGTGTTAGTGTCTGTATAAGTATTCAGGTTTTTATATATTTTGATAAGCATGAAGATATATGTGTGTGGGATTGTGTATGTGAACATGTGTGAGTGAGTGAGTGAGAGAGAGAGAGAGAGAGCGAGAGAGAGAGAGAGAGAGAGAGAGTTAATATTAATGTACGTATTTGCGTGAGTATTAGCTGCTGCAGTCAAATGCTCTTGTACATCGAGTCGTGAACGATACGCATGTCTAAATAACTGTATAATATATTGAGAGATATATGGCAAGTGAAAGTGAAACTGCAGTGTGATTAATATTC
>NC_142946.1:20422841-20425341 GCF_046866305.1 Octopus bimaculoides | reverse complement strand
TCAGTGAATGTGTTCCGTCCAAATTTCTTCAGAAAAGACAAAAAAAATATGCTTAGATACGATTATCTCCTCCTGAGCAGTAAATCTCTTTCGATCTCTGTTTCTACCACAGTGTATACAGCTTCCTGTAAGACCACCACTTGCGAGACACTGATTGGATTCAAAATACAGTCCGCTAAAATTGATGGCAAAAGATGAAATAAAAAGCACATGATCCTTAATTATCCAGACGGACAAAACAAAGAGAATACAGACAGAAGTTCCGCATTTGTATCCGAGAAAAGCAAACGTGGCCTTCTGTCTTGAAACGTAGCGAGAGAAATAAATGTGGCTACATAAAGGACATTTACACAAAGAAAATTAATGCTGAATATATACAAAGAAAGAAAAAAAAATACTATAGATATTAGCCTATTATCCTAGCATCTGAACATCAATATTATTTGAGTCTATGACGTGATATTGTGTGAAGGCGCGTGGCTTAGTGGTTAGGATCTTATCTTAACGATCGTAAGGCTGTAAATTCAAATCCCGGTGATGCGTTGTCTCCTTCACGTTGCTCCAGTCCACTCATCTGGTGAAAATGAGTACTAGCTTTATTTCAAAGGACCGGCCTTGTCATATTCTGTGTTACGCTGAACCTCCCTGAGAACTATGTTAAGGGTACATGTGTCTGTGAAGTGCGTAACCACTTGCACGTTACTTTCATGAGTAAGCTATTCCGTTGATCGGTTCAACTGGAACCCTCGTCGTCGTAATTTATATTGCGGTACATAGGCTTGTTTATTACTTTCATCACACATTGTGTAGAGCCAGGTTTTTCCTTCTCGGACATGACAACATAATAATTCAGTGAAAGGTCTTGCTCTTAATACCATTTTTTTCTATTCTATGTATTGCTGACAGTGTCATACATGGGCAACATAGAAAATATAGCGCAGTGGTTGCAGATACTGTAACTCACAGTCACGTCGTTTCTGGCTCGTGTGCACTTTTGACAAAACAACTACAATTTCCTTGGTAAAATTCAAAAGATCGGTAACCACAAAATGGAGGGAAGTCCGGGGATCTATTTCTTTTATCAGATAATAAGAACAACTTGCAAATGGGTCTTTAATAACACAACCCAATTCTTGTTTGCATATTTAGTAGCTCTTCGAACACCTTGAATCTTTTAAGCTCATTGTCTTTCTGTAGTAATACGTGCTGTGTTTTGTCCTTTATTTTCTCTCCGCTAGTGCAGTAGGTCATACACAAGTTCATATACTCTTCTATGCCAGAAAAAACAATATTCTGTGCTAAAACAATAAAGAATAAAGTTGCTGCTACCGAAAGCCTTGAAATTTTGCGCACTTAAGCACACATTAATTTTTAGATGCATTGAGGCTGTTGGCAGCCACAATAGCTGGATCCTGATATTGCTGAAGTGATATGAATAGGAAGTGTCAAAAATTCAACTGATTTCACTCAGTTAAAAAATAACACATGATGGAGAAATGAGCGGCGCCACAACTCCGTTTTGGTCTCAAAATGTAGAGCTTGAAGTCACGTTTTGCATAAAAAGCCAATGCTGAGAACATTTTGTAGCTGTTCCTCCAAGTAGAATAATAATGAAAGTCTACCTGAACTCATACTCAGCTGTCTTAAGGAGAACAAAAATGGTTATGTTTAACGATGTTGTTAGTCCTTACTAAAAAGATATTGCCAAATAATATGCCTTTTTACAGTGTTGAATTCATCGTGGTCTCGAAGACACCTTTGAGTCATGAATGACCATGAGATTGCACCTAGGAAGTTACCCACCGAGGCACAAGTCTAGACAAGGTTGTTTCTAAAAGCAATCGTCCATTCATACCAACCTACTCTCCACGCTACCGATGTTACCAAGGGAAAGAGAAAGGCCGATACAGCTTGGATCAGTGACGTCGCAACTGATTTCTACAGCTAAGTGAAGTGGAGCAACGTGCAACCCAGTCTGGGAATCGACCTCACTCCCTTATGATTTTGAGTCCGACACCCTAACCACTGGACCATATACCTTCAATCATCATGGTCTAATCAGCAATAATTACAGCAAAGATAAAGCTGATTTCAAATTTTGGCCCAGCGCCAGCAACTCCAGTGGATAGGGTAAGTCAATAATACCAACCTTAGTGCTCAACTGGGAGTTATTTTATCCTAAAAGAATGAAGGGCAAAGTTGGTCTCAGCCGATTTGAACTCAGCACGTAAAGGCGGACAAAATGCCGCTAAACATTTTATCTGTCATTATAACGATTCGGCCGTCTCATTGGCTTAGAATAGACAAAAGAAATAATAATAACTATAAAATCAGCTACAAGAAAATAACGAAGAGAATACGAGTACATAAGAAAAAAACACACTAGTTATATTTCAAAGATGAACTACTTGAAAGATATTAGATACAACAATAAAAAAAAAAAACATCAACCACAGCAAAAATATTATCAAGAAAAATATCAGCAACAATGAGTAGAACT
>NC_142946.1:20410341-20420341 GCF_046866305.1 Octopus bimaculoides | reverse complement strand
CATCAGATATATCCACCACAGACAAACCAAACAAGATCGAAATCACGTTATCGGATGGTCGCGTCGTTGGAGGTAACTGGGGTTTATCTACCCTCGTAGGGATATAAGCATGTCGGTTTGTAACTTCTGCCGATTATAAACGACGTAACTATCTATCTACCCATCTTCTCTGTCTCTCACTGTCTCTCACTCTCTCACTCTTGCTCACTATACATATGTCCATATATCTGTGTGTATGTGTGTGTGTATATATATATATATATATATATATATATATATATATATACATATATATATACATACATACATACATATATGTATATTTGCGTGTGTTTGTGTGTGTGCCTGTGTGTGTGTGTGTGTTTCTGTATGTGTGTAGTACCAGTTCATGCATACTCACATATGAAGATATGCTTGCGAAGCAGGTTTATGGTTAAATGCTTAACGGAGCATGAATTAGCGACGTTTCATTACACTCGTCGATTTCTCTGATGCTCTATATCGTGGAGAAAATATTTCGAGTGTTATGAACAAAATAGCTCTGAACACTTGGAACACAAATAAACATCCTGAAATTTACCAACTGTGTTTTGATATTTTGTTTCAGATGAGCAATCGGATTGGCTCTCGGTCCATGTTTTTGTCTCTGTGTCACTCTCTCTCTCTCTCTCTCTCTTTCTCTATCATACATACACACATAGATACATACATAGATACATACGTAGATACATACATATATAAATATATATCAATATGAGTTCATATATGTTCATATACATATATGTATATATATATATATATATATATATATATATATATATATATATATATATATATATATATATATATATATGTATATGTGTGTGTGTGTGTGTGTGTATCTTGCTGTGTGACTGTTAGTCTATGTCTATCTATCTTTCTGTCTATCGATATTTACTGATAGTTATGAGTGTGTGTATATGTGTGTACATAGATACACACACACGCAAACTCGCGTGCACACATACACACACACACACACACACACATTTGTATATCGTATTTCCACTATGTGCTCGTGTAACATTTTTCATATTTTATAAAATAGTAAAATAACTTCTCTGGGCGGAGATATTATGCAAATAGAGGAATTTATCTGTAAAAATATGTGACACTTATTCAGTAGACATGATAAAACTCCGAGTATATATGTATGTATTTGGATGTGCGATTGTGTCTATTCCCCCCCCCCTCACCACTTAGAAACCGGTGCTCGTGTATTTACACCCACATCACTGAGCTTTCCAGCATAAGTGACCGATAGAATAAGTACTAGCCTTTAAAAATTCATAGGTTCAAATGTTCCACTAAAATCTTTTAATTGTGCTGCTGCAGGGCCACAGTTAAAATGACTATATATATATATATATATATATATATATATGTTATATGCCAGCACACAGGATAGAGTGGTGCGTTCTGTACTTCAGCAAAACGTTTCCTGTCATATCGGTTTGTGATCACTTGAACACTGGCGTGATATGCACCGTGCAACTGATCTGGTAACCTGGATTTGGAAGTTGGAGTGAGCTAATGTATCGTGTTGTTGGCATCCTTTTGTCTCGGGAGATAATAGAGTTGCGCATCAACTAATCCTCACTAGTTTTTACATTACATGTCCTCTCCAGTTTCCTCTTCAGTTTTGCGCACGACTGGGCTAGATGTAAGAAAATCCTGGGTAGCCCAATCGTCAGGATTCCTCTCTCGACCATCCTAACGTAGTCCAAAGGAGTGCAGAGCATTACGTTTGGCACCAGCTTGGTTGCAGGAGCTGCCGGAAGTGTGTCGAGTCGAACACTAAGCCGCTTACGGGACTCCCCTTTGAAGGTTGTCTCCTTTCCGTAACCCTGGATAGGGGCCCATACCGGGTACTGCCAGCCGGAGCCAGACGAGCCTGGGGTTCGTGTCAGGCAGGGTTGTCACTTCCTGAAGTAGTGAAGAAAATCGCTACCCACTACCTAGGTTTTATCACTATATACAAATCATGTGTGAAGGTTGTTTAGCACAACCAGCTTTCTCGAACTATGAGAGACTACCATCACCATATGATATCAAATATATATTTTGGTGACATCCATATGTTCTTGTTCCACAAGCTTTCTTTGTGTTTATATATATATGTATTTGTGGAAGAAATATATATAAATTGCTATGTTACACGCGAACTGGTGATTGAAGGAAAATCTTTACGTAACTTGTTAATCCCAGATCAATTTTCCACTGAGCAAAATGGTTCAATATTTTTCAGATTTACACACACACACACACACACACACACACACACGCACACACACACACACACATATACACACACACAAGCACACACACACACACACACACACACACACACACACACAGGTATATATATATACGTGTGTATGTGTGTGTGTGAGCGTGTACATCTGCAAAAGTCATTTTACTCGGTGGAAAATTGATCTGGGATTAACAAATCTTGTAAAGTTTGTGCTTATATCACCAGTTCGCGTGTGAGATTGCAATTTTCATATATTTCCTCCACAAGTATATATATATATATATATATATATATATATATATATATATATATATATATATATATATATATATATATATATATATATATATATATATATATAAACACAAAGAAAACTCGTGGAACAAGCACGATGCTCTTTGGAAATCAGCCCTTTCGAACAACGTAAAGAGAAACTTCTAACGTGCAATTGTAGACTCATTCCTTCCCTATGGAGCAAAGAGTTTAAACGCCTACGAAAAACCTGGAATCCAAAAGGTAGATGTGACCTGTATATATATATATATATATATATATATATATATATATATATATATATATATATATCATCCTGCTTGTTTAGAACAGACCACGCTTTGGCTCGCCGAGTTTTTACACCCTTTTCCGTTGATGCAATATGTGGCTCAGTGTACTTGAAATCATTAACTTGATTGATGAGGTCTTCTCTGATGTTGTTATCGATCCTTGTCGATTGTGAGCAATGATCTTAGTTTTACTAGGATTTAGAAGTAGTCCAAAATAATATGAAGCTAATTTCAGACTATAACAAAGTTGGGCGGTGTTTGATATTGACGAAAGAGCACAATTTACAGCGTCCATTTTTGTGGAGAATGTCTTATCGATCATCTTTTCGCGATTCTAAAACCGAGGTCGTTTAGATTGTCCAAGATGTTCTGAGGAAATAATCCAGACAAAAAGTTACAACTATGCCCCCCTTGAGTAATCCGAATTTGATGTCAAAGAAAATTGTATCTTCGTATGGTTGCCTAAACCATTAATTTGACAATTATGACGATGAAGATGCCCACTGCTACATATTCCAAGATATCATATGTGCTAATGTTATTTCGCGCTCAGAAAAATGATAATGTCATTCAAATCTCTGAACCAATACTATTGACAAGTATTATAATTGCTGGTGTTATTTCATTAGGCATGCTATAGACCAGTAACATGGTTTTCCATTTTAGCACAGTGGATGTAGAGATCAAGAAACTGTAACACTGCCAGAAGTTTTCCGGGTTTTACTCCTTCCACTAGATGATTAATTGTAAGCATCTGTTGGATAGTTGATCTATTTTTTTTTCTGAAGCCATTTTGATTTCTTGTCAAAGATTTCTTAATTTCTGGTTGTATCTTGGCAAGTGACCTGCTACTACGAATGCCAAGCATGACTGTACACGAACATAGCATCCGAATACAATGTGTGTTGGTCCACTTCCCAGAAAGCCTGCATGACTCTCTATCGAAGACCACCCTCAACTATATACATACACCCCACCATATATATATGTATATATATATATGTATGTGTGTGTGAGCGTGTGAGCGTGTAGTGATATATATATATATATATATATATATATATATATATATATATATATATACTTAATAATAATAATGATAATAATAATAATAACAATAATAATAATAATAATAATAATAATAATAATAATAATAATAATAATAATAATAATAATAAACTGGTATAAACAGAAACAAAACTTTTAGGAAGCCGAAAAAATACAAGAAATGAGTCATAGTACCTGACGACTATGAAAAAAAAAGAAACAAGAGAAAACAAAAGTTGTAAAACAACTGAAAACTGAACTAAAACTGGAAGAACAAAATACAATAATAAAGCGATGGCAAGAAAAGCCCTTACATGGCAAATGCTGGGACAAGCTAAATAGAAAAGAAATAGACTAAGTAAAATCCCAATGATGGTTGAGAAGCTCAGGACTCAAAGCAGAGACTGAAGGATTTTTAATTCGAGTAGAAGATGAAAGTTCCCCCACCAGAAACCACCAGAATCGCATAATGAAAGAAAATGCAAGTAACGGTAGAATATGTGGTGATGGGGGAAGAAACAATGAATCATATTGTCTCTGGCTACCCAGTTCTGGTTAGGAAGGAATATACCGACAGACATGATGTAGCTGAGACCTATATACACTGGAAATTATGCTAACACCATGTAATGACAACAGAAAAAAGATAGTATAGGCATACCTCAGAAAAGGTCTCAGAAAACGATATTGCAGCCACGCTCTGAGATATATCAATACCTATAGAGAAAGAAATCAAGGTTAATACACCGGATACAGTTGTCAGAGGTTATCAAGAAAAACAAGTACATTCTAATCGATGCATCAATCTCAACAGATAACAATGTATGCTTAAAAGAAACGGAGAAACTCTCAAAATACAAAGATCTAAAAATAGAGATAACCTGAATTTTGAATCTAAAATTAGAATCAGTCCTTATAATCGCAACTGCATTAGGTATGATCAAAAACCATACGGACAAAACCATAACCAAAACATCAAGACTTACGAATGTATATAACATACGGAAAATTGCACTACTAGGTACCGAACACATCCTGTATTGAAAGCACTTTCGATAGATTGAATATAAGAATACCATAACAAACGACAGCACATAGCCACAGAGCACAGTGCTCTGATCGGTAGCGCAGTGAAAGCACATGATTAAAATAAGAATACTGAATAATAACACATGCACACTGACACACACACATAGACACAAATAAACAAAAAGACGCAGCTCCGATAACACACAGAGTCAATAACTACTGAAGTGGTGGCAAGAAGCAACGAAAGTTTGAAGAATAAAAAAACAAATAAATAAATGAATGGAAATTGAACCGGTGAGTGTGTTAATTAATAAGACATTAAAACAGAATGAAACTCCTCAGACACAGCAATGTAATAATAATAATAATAATAATAATAATAATAATAATAATAATAATATTAATAATAATAATGATAATAATAATAATAATAATTCATTCTTTTATTAGCCTCAAGGGCCTATATAAAACAACATAAAATGACGTGGCAACACAAAATACAACACAAACGAGACAAAGGGTTTTACAGCATGTAAACATTTGACAGCAATAACAAATATTAAACAACATGAATCTCTCAATAAGGGAGGCACCTTTAAGGTCCTCGTGGAAAAAAAAAACACAAAAGCCACGGGTGCCTGATCAACAGGGCAAGAGCCCTTCTTTTTATTTTTTCACGGGTGTACGCTGGGAATTGGTCCATTCACACTGGCCATTCTTCCAGCATTCACCCATCTTTCAACAAACTTGCTAGAAGGCAACACTTCCCTCTTCTCAACTTCCCCTGTCAGGTGTTTGATCTTAACCAGTTTAGTATGTCCCTTGGTGGGTGATATGTGCTTGTCTTGGTATAAAAGATGGGCTACAGTAAATATTCTGTTCCACACCAAAGATTTGCTTGCCATTTGCTTGACTTTGACCAATTGAGCATGTCCCTTGATGGTTGACGGTATGTGCATCTCGGATCACGAGCAGAAATACTGAGGGAACATCATAGCCTTGTGTTGAGAGGTACTTTTTGGTCTTTGAATAATTCACCTCTAGAAACATAGGTGTTTCGTTCGTCATCCTTAAATAAACCTTATTTAAGGACCTTTTGAGCGCAATGGGTTACTCAACCTGAGAGGAATTCTAAGTGAGCCCCATTTGCAAGATCATACGCTGTTTATCTTCATATAAGATCATGTTACGCACATATAGTTGTGATGCATGTGCCTGGAGTACCCTTATCAGACGAGTAGTCATGATGGGTATATTGGGCTTCGTATAATAATACCCCAGTGTCACTTTGATGGCATGCTTTCTCACTCAGTAACAATAATAATAATAATAATAATAATAATAATAATAATAATAATAATAATCATAATAATAATAATAATAATAGTAATAGTAGTAGTAGCAGTAGTAGTAGTAATAATGATAAGAAGAAGAAGGAGGAGGAGGAGGAGTAGAAAAGAAGAAGAAGAAGATAAGTATTGAAAAGGCGAAAAAGAAAAAGATAGAAAAGAAAAATGCAAACCCATATATTAGGTTTGATCGTGCAGATAATTGTTACTAATACTGTAAACTTAACTTGGAATCAGCAAAAAAAAAAAAAAAAAGTTTATTGTAAGAATACTAAAAAATTAATTCGCATATTTTGAAATCATAAAATCGCAGATTATTACGTCTTATTTCGTTGGAGCTCTTTCTGTCATTCCCTTTGGATCATGAGCTAATTTTTAATATTTGGATTTTCAAACCGATTTCAGGAAAGAGGCATGATTATAAATGGAACTTCTTTAGCCAAAGAATTGTGCTTTTCTCATATCATACTTTATCTTTAATATTCAGCTTTTTTTTGCTAGATTAGTCAAGATAGTTATTATAAGGCAAAAAAAAAAAAATCGAATATTTAATCTGTGTAGTATCTCATGTAAAGTCATTTACATTAATTTTATTCAATCTCTTGTTTCAAGGCTTTAATTGAAATAATAGCTGTTGAGAGAGATATATTTCGTGGGCACACGTATATTACTCGTACAACGGGCAAGATATACGCCAGATGCGGCAAGAAGCAAGAAAGAGAGTATAAATAGGACGACACACGATATAATTTCCTAAGTATTTAATATTTATAGCCATATTTTACAAACACTCTGAAATCATACAACATTTATAGAATGCCTAAAGATATGTCTGGCATTAACCAAAAGTATATTGCTCAAAATGTAATACAACCATAATTGCTGGTTTGTAACATGTGTTAAATTTTCTAAATGAATTTATTGAAAATTTTTAATTTTTAACATGTTAAATATGAAAATGATGCGTATGGGGACATAAACATAATAACATTTAAGCAAATGCAGACTTGTAAATACATTTAAAATGATTAGTCGAATATTACACCAGTAAATTATGATACAATGCTACGTTATATGTCTCTGACATGACAGGTGCTGTCTCAGTTTCCCAATCAACAAGAATGGTCTTTATAATTCTGCTAGCAAGAATACGTCTAGGAAACGCCATTTTTACTTATTTGCTGAATTGCACAGAACATTGTGAGAAACATATACTTCATAGACACGCACGCACACACACACACATACACACAATGCAACACGAAATAAACTCACACACGCACACATATACACACCTACACGCACACTATATGTATATTTGTTTATAAGCGTGTGAATGTGTGTGAAAGTATGTGTGTGTGTGTGTGTGTGTGTGCGTTACATTCATTTGGCTATTCCTTTCCTCATTTGAGATAGTGTTATGCATTCTGTGAGTATTAGAACTTATATAGGTAAAATACATGTCTTGGATTGGAGAAATGCATCTTTTATAAATTACTCGCGATTATTTAAAATATCATCATTAGTTTATTATCGTACGCTATGCTAGTCGGGTTCTTTCACGAAGTGCTGGTGAGGTAACCGTCTGGATGATACATACACACATACATATATATATATATATATATATATATATATATATATAATATATATATATATTTATATATATATATATATATATATATATATATATATATATATATATATATATATATATATTTATATATATATATATATATATATATATATATATATATATATATATATATATATATATATATATATATATATATATATATATATATCTATGTGGGACACTCAGCAACTGGTTCAGGAGCATCCGGTGGTGCAGATGTATTTCCTTGGGTGATAAATAAACAAAAACAACTCGTTAAAATGACTGTTCCACAATGTAACTTTCCGTTTTGTAGAGAGAAAAACAGCCTGGCGGAGGAAAAAATCTTCATATATATAGAAGATGAAAAATAAAATTGCAGATAACAAAAACAGAAACGAACACGTAATCCAGCGAGAAAAGATTTTTTTTTTGCTTATTTATCACCCGACGAGATGCATCTGCACCAACGGATGCTCCTGAGCCAGTTGTTGAGTGTCCCACTGAAGAGAAATCAGTGCTAGATGCGTCAAAACAGTTGTGATTAATAATAAATTCTCGTATATTCCATCTTCTGTCTTTCATTTGTTATATACCTAACGATCACTTTGGAAGTGACAGTGATTTACCAGTAAGGTACCAGGTATAAAATATTCGTCTTATTATCCGTTATATATTATCCGTTATATTATCTGTT
Organism: Octopus bimaculoides; assembly: GCF_046866305.1. Classification (NCBI taxonomy): domain Eukaryota; kingdom Metazoa; phylum Mollusca; class Cephalopoda; order Octopoda; family Octopodidae; genus Octopus; species Octopus bimaculoides. The sequence goes on along the minus strand of NC_142946.1, from coordinate 20,411,748 downwards.
ATATATTTAAATTATTCCCCACTTTTAAGTTATATATATATATATATATATATATATATATATATATATATATATATATATATATATATATATATATATATATATATATACACATGAACATATACATATAATTAATAAAAATACGGAGAAAAAAGGACAACAAGAAAAGAACAACAACGCGATGACGAGGTATATGCAATGTGCTATTAAGACGCTCACAGTATGAAAGGAATGGTGTTTTACGTTTCGAGCAACGCTCTTCTTCAGAAACAGGTGACAGGAAAATTCAAGAGAAAGGGAAGACGGAGGAAAAATCGCCAACAGTTGACATCTGGTTTCATTTTGGAATGTGTGTTTATGTGTGTATGTGTGTATATACATATATATATATATATATATATATATATATATATATATATATATATATATATATATATATATATATATATATATATATATATATATATATATATATATATATATATATATATATATATATATATATATATATATATATATATATATATATATATATATATATATATATATATATGTATATATATATATATATATATATATATATATATATATATATATATATATATATATATATATATATATATATATATATATATATATATATATATATATATATATGTATATATATATATATATATATATATATATATATATATATATATATATATATATATATATATATATATACATATACACACACCTACACGAACATAAGAGCCTGGGTGTAATACTATAAAAATTATAAAATCGTTTGTACACATACATACACCCATCCACACAGACGCACACATATACACACAGATACACACACATACATATAGATACATTCATATTGACACTAACTCGTTTCATCAATATATGTCAGGTGTGATGAGAAAAAATTTCGAAGTTCATCTGGTACAAAACATCTTTATAATAATAAGAAATACTTTTGATAATCGCATCTCTTCTATGTGATATTTAAACTATAATTGTACAAAAGAGCCTTTAATGGAATAACACTATTTTCTTTGGATATGAAGTTTGCATCTCCATTTAAATTAACATATATTGTATGAACCAGGTTTCGTCGTCGAGAACAAAATTAATTTAATAAATTCTTTTATGTTTAAGTCCCTTTACCGAAGAATAACTACAAATTAAAAAAAATAAAAGAAAAGGAAAAACGTCAGAAAATAAGAAAATTCAATCAATATTGCCTTAAAATGTTAGACTGAAATTATGTCAAATAATACTTTTAAATAGTATTGATCTTTTTTTTTTGCATGAGATTATCTTATTCCCAGCTTGAAATAATATGAACACATGACGTCTTGGAATATGTCGAAGTTGTTGTCTTCGCCGTCATCATCGTCATCCTCATCATCG
>NC_142946.1:20382841-20405341 GCF_046866305.1 Octopus bimaculoides | reverse complement strand
CAATTAGGTCGTAATGAATATTGAAACAGAATAAGAGAGGAGGAAGATGAAAAGGAAAATGACAAATTGCAGTGTTTGGTGAGATAAATAAAGAGTATGAAAAGAGTAGAGAGCCAAAAATGTATCGCACAATAGCAGCATTGGCAGGAATATGGAGAAAGTGTGAGAGAGAGAAAGAAAGAAAGACGAAAAGAGAATGAGAGAAAAAAAACAAACCAAAGAGTGAAAACATCACACTGCTAACATAGCACTGCTACAGCGTTTCAGCGAAACAAAAAGGAGAAAACGTTGAATTAGAGAAGATAGTGATAAAAAGAACTGTTTAAGAATACAAAAAGCGATAGAGTACTCATATTAAACTATTGAGGCATCTGAGCGTGTGAGATTAAAAAAAAAAAACTGTCAAAAAAAAGAAATAGGTACCATAATAATTGAAAACGTTCGACAGAATGATTGCAAATGTCACCCGCCAATACTTAATTCTTTGACGGAGGCTGATTAGATATATCATATTATGAAGGTTATATTGAGAGAAAATGCCCCTGCCAGAAGGTGGGAAATTTTAATTTATATAAATTGGTAAATTTCTATATTGAATTTGTTATTATAATTCATATCAGATTAGAAATATTATTCCTATTACACGCAGTATTTATTTTTTATCTTGGCCAGAAACTTAGAGGGTGACATCAATCATTTATGATAAGACATTTGGCAACATTTGGCTGGTCGTTATTTCATTGACTCCAGAATGATCACAGATTAAAATCGATCTCTGGGCGTTTCGACATCCCAGTCCCGGTTTAAAACTTTTTGTCCGACGATATAATGAGTCTGGCAATCTCCCGTTTCATCTTCTATGCTATTAATATGGAGTTTTAACTGTCATGCTGGGTTAATTACCTGACTAACTATGGCATAAAGATTTAAAAAAACATAACCAATCGTAAAAAATAGCAGAAAATTTGACTTGAAAATGTAATTTTGTATCATTCAAGATTGACAGACCGTGTATAGTTTTGATTGGCATAAGGGACACGAGTACCATGCTGATATGTAATACAAAATCCCACTTCAATCAATTTCAATTTCGTATCTCAAAAGAGTGCTTATAACTGTTACCATTACAATGTGCGTTCCAGAAGTTTTCAGACTTGTTTTTTAGGAAAGGCACTTATAACACTTGTAGATAATTGTACTTTTAGTATATCACTCTCAATTTATAATAAGCCTATGTTCCAAATTGCTGTCTTAGATCGAAAGAGAGGGCTGTAACAACTCTTTGAACACGCCCTAATACACATTGCTTGTCACAGCTGGCTAGTTCACAGAATGTAGTCCGGGTGTGGCACCAATTTAAGCGCTCGCTATGTAATTGAGTTTGGAGTTAAACTGGACACATACACCACAGAAGATTATGAACTGCTCCAGTCTGTTTTGTGGATTAACTTCTATGAGCTGGTCATTTTGTTTTACACTGGACACAAGATGGCAGGCAAAGTAAGTCTCCCGGAATGCATATGATGATCTCCTTTTTCGACAGGAAGGGCATATTTTACATCTACTGGGCTCCCTCTGGATATATGGTCTACAAATGGTACTTTGTGAAGGTTTTTAGCGCGTTCAGGAAAAGATTTTGTTGCAACAGACCAGAGCTTACTACTGAAACCGGTAGAACCTATACCAGATTAATGCACCAGACATCGATGGGCGTCAGAACTATAACTCACTATCCCTACAGTCCAGGCCTTGCTACCTGTGACTTTCGGTTGATCTCGAAGGAAAGAGCGAAAGAGGCCGTGACAAGGGTGCTAGACATCTTCACATTGAAGTAATTTCATAAGCCTACTGGAGCACAGGAACTAGTGCATCGAAGTTCGATGATCCTTCTTCGGAAGAGATTAAAGTTTTGTATTTCTTCGAAAAAGTCTCAGAAATTCTGGAGTGCACATAGAAAGTGTCATAAAAACTATTACCAGGTTATATAGTAATAGCATTTGTAATTCTTCAAATATATTTAGTCATGTTTTGAAGAGTCAAAACAAATTTAAACATAGATGATCGCTACCTAAATTATTTTTTTAATGATACTGAATGCGTATAAAAAGCCAAATCCGATATGTCAGTTACATATGCTCACAATTGTAGCTGCAGAGAGATTAAATTATCGGAAGTAGTTTTCGAAATCGTGATGGAAATTATTAGGATAGTATTTGTGATTCCATTAACCCTTTAGATTATTTGCCGTGTTGTTTCGTTCGGTTTTCATATGAAATTCGGCATTTGGGCACAATAATGTAATCCCTTAATTACAGTTCGTTAGTGTATTAAATTACATCTCAAAATCATATTTATAACAATGCTATCTTGTTTTCATAGAGAGAAGATAGCTCAAATTAGTATCCGATTTATATACGTTTTGATTGGCCGGACATGTTCACGTGATCAGGTTTAAATGTTTCTTATAAGTTACCCGCTATGTCCGTTTTTCTATGTCATGTAAGAATAGGCTCGGTGCTATAAGATAAAGCTGTCATGGTTGAGTGAACACGTCTAATGGTAATCTCCAAGAACGAAAGCTGTCTGAATTTTATCTGTCAAATATGGTTGAGGAAGATCATGCGATTAGCCTTAGAGGATTTTTAGGTTTCCACTACGTCCGTGCGTTAATAGCCTGTGACTAGATATGTAGCGCCGAAAATCTACGCTGACACAGTTGAGTAAACATGTTTAGTGGCAGCACACACACACACATATAGCTGCATTTCCATTCCTTCGTGCTCATAGACATTTAACTGCAATTTCTAGCCTGTGAAGTTGACATTTATATGGTCATAGTATTGCTGTAAATAAGATTTTGATTACTGTTTCATGGTACGGAATATAACTATTTAACTAAAAAATGTGAAGTTGAAACCATTTCACCGCTAATCGATTACTGCACATAGATTAAGACAGAAGAGCGATTAAACTCTTTGTTTTAAACGATTTATCTGAGAATTAGGTCGCGCATACCATTACTACATTAACAATCGGTTTAGTTTTCTTCCATTACATATAAGGGAAACGTCTTAACGTAGCGTCATTTGACTGCGTTTTACACAGAATATCTTCACCTCGTGTGATCTTTCTTAAATCATCGTGACTGACACCAGCGATACCATAACCACTAGCTATACATGTAGTTCTGCCACTTATGTGGACGATCTAAGATGATATAAATATTGTACTCACTTCGTTTGTACGTTTGCTGTTTGCTTTTAGATCAGCATGTAATTTGGCTCTTTCAAAAAGAAAAAAAAAAAAACTCGCAAAAACTTTGTATTTGCTCCCTAAATCGAATTAGAAAAAGAGAAACCATTTTACAATGAAGCAACTTTGACTACAGGTATATTTCTACGCCCGAAATATAACCATCACAGATACCAATCGTTAATCTAATTCCTGTGATTCTAGTTGACTTTGTGGGTGTATTCATAACCAACGAAAATCTACAATTGAAACTCACAAAAAACGTAAACAAGCCGATGTCACAATAGTGACAATCAGACAGCTATTGAACATCTTCATATATTGATCAAATAGAGATTAGTGAAGAATATAAAATGCTGCTTAAATGCAGGTAAAATCTAAAGTTAAGAAATTGTGTTTACATTTTGTCTAAGCTACCATTTAATAATAGTCATGTTTCGATGGAAGAGGAATCAAAAGCCAACTCTTCTCATGCTACATGTAACTGTCCATACCGTTAGGGACTATAGCTATATAGAAATATAGTAAGTTTGGAATGCTAGTACAAACTTGTATACGGTTGCTGTCACTATCAACAAGTGTATGGAAAGTATATGCAGCGCATGGTGATGAAAGAAATCATGATAAGCAATCCAAATAGATAACGAGCCTGGAAGAAAGAAAAAGCAACCTCCAATGCAAAATATGAATAGTTAAATACTAGTATAGTGAGCAAGTTGTAGAATCATTTCATAGCTACAGTTAACAATATATTCAAAATGTGAAGTACAGTTTTTACTAATATCTACTGTGTCACACAAAAGTTAAAGACTCCAAGGTGAAGAGGGAACAATTGATGTAAACAAATAGATTCGAACTATTAATAATGAAGGTCAGATGGCTTAGTTATGAACGTTCTACTAATATATGGAAAGAATTAAAAGTTCATATTTGACAGTGACAAAGAAAGAAAAACAACTCCAACTCGCAAACGTGAAACTAGTATTCTCTGAATCTCCATTTCCTTACCCACCGATGTTACAAATAACTAGGCAGTGACGAAAGCATATCATTAGACAGTACTGCGAAACAAAAATAGAGTAAGCAACAGAATACCACAGAATGCTAAAAGTATATATGTGAAAGATTTCATTTTAGAACATGACACTATTTCAAAACCCATTTGTATAAGGAATCAATGATACCAAAGTTAGATGTATACGACTGGTTTGTACAGGAAATCCGCTGCAGAGATATTTATAAAACATGAAGGATACTGACATAAAGTACACTTTTCAAAAAAAAAAAAAGAAAAAAGCCGTTTGGGTGTCGTATGTTACCACTCAGATATGTACTGTACAACGACAGCAACCAAGAACACAAAAATAAGCTGCATAATATCCTATGGATAAGTGAAGACCTAAAAAGGTATTCACTCTCTGGTACCATCTGACATAAACCCAGAGGAGTAGGAGAAGGAGTTTACCTTAATACAGACGTGAAAGTTTGAAACTCTTCTTACAACGAAAATGCTATGCATGGCAATGTTTCTAATAAACCAGAGGAGGATCATACTATTAACATGAAGTGTAGACTTTATTGGGTTCGTGAACCTTACATCACATGTCGTCAGTGATGAATTTGCAAATCAAGATTGAAGAAGAGCGAAGAAATATATAAAGAGGAAAAGAGATATTGAAGATATTAAACGTAGAGGGTGCAACCGTGTTACATGGTTAAGTATATTTTTTTAGGATGAGTTTTAACAAGTCATCTGAGCTACCTCGAAATACTTTTTTATCGGTGCAATATTTCCCCAAGCAACATGATTTTGTTGCACATATATATATGTGTGTGTATAACGCCATCCAATAGAGAGACTGCTCTTGGATACTCATAAACGGTGCTTCTGTTATTGGATATATGGAGTTTAATGCAAAGAATTTTGTACCCCTTGCAAACATAAAATACCTGATATAATTATTTAAGACGAAAAAGGAAAATCCTACACTGTGTAGACGTGAACAACTCTTCCAAAATTGGAAAATACTTTTGCATAACAGCCTTGAAGCTGCCATCTTATCTACTCTGTGTATAAATTCACGTTTCTAAAAAAAAGATTACAGTAATCCTTCGATATGTTATTAAATGTTTGACTGACAATTTGGTAAAGCTAGTTCTATTTTTGCAGTCAACAAAACAGATATTACATATATTATAGATGCATTCTCTAAGCCGAACAGTGCAAAATATGGATTTTACCTCTAAAATACAACGTGTAACATTTATTTGTTGTTACCAAATCGTAGTAGAAAGCCTTTGTTTATTTACTTGAAACTAGTTCTTTGCTTTTCAGGCAAATTTAGAATTTAAATAATTAAAAGACACTCCCCCACACACATATACAATCACACACGGACACACAAGTATCTATGAACATATTACACAGCATGATTTCAACATACAAGCCATTATTTTAGACGCCACTAACTTTTATATTTTCATGGAATAGACATTCATAACTCCAGTTACAAACCACTCATTTAACTCGTTAAACTTTTTGCACATATTGCGTTTCAATTTAACTCACGTGTTTATATTTAGGCACACTGTATAACCGCATATGACACGTTAGAAGTACTGGCTTAGCATATGAGTCTTCTTGAAAATATGGAATTCCAGCACAATATGAAAGGATATCAAAAATCGATGCATTGAATCATAATCCCTGCTTTGAATATGAAGTTAAGAATGAATGAATTTCGGCAAAGTATTTACATGTTACTGACAGGATTACTTAAGAAAACTAATCCTCGGAAAAGCTCGATAAGATATTTTAAATAAATCGCTTATTTCATTCGCGATTTATACAAGTTGTGTTGAAATCTCATTAAATGACTTTGTAGTGAATTAATCCTGGAACTGTTGACATAACGCTTTTCTTTCTACAATTTCAAAGAAACTTTAATTACACCAGGACGATATGGTTGCAATATTGAAAGTTGAGTGAAATTGGTTTGATAAACACAGTATTTGTTAAACTTGATGTGTTGTATGATTTAATATATATTACTAGATGTATTGTTTATTTAGAACGAGCTGCGTAGGACTTATACGTTTCATATTTAACTTGTTGTTCCAATTTACGATTTAAACGTTTAATAACAATTATACTATATCTAATGTTGTTGGTTGTCATTTCGGGTCTCATTAACCTGGAAATATGTGGTGGTTTGTTGCTGTTACTTTCATGTTGTTATTGGTAGTGTCGTGGTGATGATCTTTAGATCTTGCTCATCACTGATCAAACAAACCTCTAATCAAACGTATTCCAGCTATTTCTACATCCTGTTTTAACTTCAAAGTACCTATGTATATCAGCCTTGAAATTTCTCGTTTTGTGTTGTAAGATCGTCACCATTTTGCCAGAAATGTTGACGATGTTACAGGAATGATTTTAAAAATCGGAGATTAATGCATGAGGAATAGAATACGGGCCTGATGTAAAATAAGGAGGATCAAGAAAAACAATATTAATAGACTGATAGTTATAACGGTGTGGTAGTAAAAAAAAGGTGTTATTATGAGATACACGTATATTTCCAGGGGGTTATGGTACGTACCGAACAGGGTTATTCTCTCTCTCTTAATATTCTGAAGTTCGTTTTTATTTGCAAGGTAACTTGCAGATACACATCATACCACTTGAAAGCTATGCATCCCAGACACTAGGAAGCTTATTTGTACCCACTCTCCAAGAGCCATTTCATTGTCGTCCGCTGAAAGCTACTTCTTGAAACTGATCTGCAGTTGTCTCAGAAAGATGGTCTGGAATTGTGTGTATGTTTTGTTTGTATGTGAGTGATGGGAGAAAATTTGGAGTAGGGTAGATAGGGTAAAGGATAAAGACTCATTCGGTCATTAATGACCGTGGGATTGTACCGAGAAAGTTACCCTCCGAGGCGCAAGTCCGGGCGACGTTGTTTTGGAAGACCAGCAGTCACCCATGCATATCAGTCTCCACGCCATTGATGTTATCCAAGAGAAAGGCAAAGGCCGATACAGCTTGGCACCTGTGACGTCACAACTCATTTCTAAAGCTGAGTGACCTGAAACAATGTGAAATAAAGTGACTTGCTCGAGAACACAACATACAGTACGGTCGGGAATCGAACACACTACCACTTGATAGTGAGCCTGATGTACTAACCACTGAGCCAAGTGGGGATAGAGGAGAGATAAAAAGACAGCACAATAAAATTAACGGCTAAAGAGATTGAATTCATAAATTGGTTGATTTTTTTCTGTACTGCATATAAATATTTCGGCCCTATATATTACGAAAGCAATAAACACACAAAAAAAGACAACGCAGAAATAACACGTTTTAACAGATAAAGTATTAATTTACAGGTGCTAAACTAATACAATATTTGTAAAAATTTGTTCCTCTCCTGGTTTCTTTTTTACCATTTTACACTCTTCAGTCGTACCGTTCCGTTGCACCTACGTAAATATCACTTTTCTAGAAACGTTCCAGCTTACCGTAGGGACGGTGGACCCAGGATCAAGTTATTCTACATCATATTACTCTGCGTTGAGTTCATGTGTGCAAATGTTGGAATTAATAAACGACAACGTTGTTTGAAAGCAAACCAGCTCCAACGCTCCTGTGTATACGCACACACAATATGCATGTATATAAATATATATACATATACGTATATATATAAACACACATATATATGAATATCTATCTATCTATCTTTCTATCTATCTATCTATCTATCTATCTATCTATCTATCTATCTATCTATCTATATAATACACACATACGCACACAACAAAGACACACACATACACACGCACGTACGTATATAGTTCATAGATGTTCTCTGTGTAGAATGCACTTATTAATTCTCAAGAGATTTAGACTTGAGCGGGTAGAGAAGTAAATGTAGGTATAAGCAAGTTAGACATGTCAATATATAAAGTAAACGAAATACATGAAGTATATTAAATACATAAAAAAGGAAAACAATGTTTATACGTTTACATACATACACTGAAAAGAAATGATATCGAGAATTAAAGGATTTGAAGAAAATTCTTACAAATCCAACAGCTCTTTCTGGCTCACGGTGGTCCATAATAATATTTGTAGATTGGTTCAATCGTCAGATCAGACGAGACTCCGTTTTCAGGGAAGAGATCTTACTTTGGAGGTATTGAAAGAAAGAAGGTATAAGAAGGAATGATTTTGTGGAGTGCTGAGTGGATTAAAGGGGGAAATTGGGGAGGTATTCGGGTGGAGAATAATAAGAGGATAAATTCAATTTCAAGGGTTAAGAGTTAATAAGGAGGCTAGTAGGGAGTTATAGTAGTAGAGGTGCTAAGTAAGAGGAAGAGGGGAGGGTGGTCTATGTAGTATGTGAATGGCAGTCTATTAAGTAAAAATACAACCACTGGTCAAGACTTGTTTGAATGTGTTGTGGTTCGTGTAGATAAAAGTGCCTTGTGATGGAATAAAATGGCAAGTATTACAACAGACAGGGCCAGAGAATTTACAGGAAAAATGTGGGTTTAATTAAACTTTCAGAGAAAAAGTTAAAGGCAGAACATCAAGACAGTGGTATCTTGTTTTTTCATTGCTTTTTCGCACCAGGAAAGCCTCTGTAAATCTGCACAGGATCTAAAGCATGTTGTGAATTCTGTACTGAGCGTGGTGAACATAATCGGATCCAGGGCGTTCTACCATTGATAACTTAAATCTCTGCTTGAGGATATAGAGTCAGAGTATGGAGATGTGATTTACCACAACAATGTCCGGTTGTTGAGCCTGGGCAAAACGTTAAAACGGGTTTGTGAATTGCAGAATGAAATTCTCCTATTTCTGGTCATGAAGGGGGATTTCATGTGATTTTGTGATCAAAATGGTATGTGAGGAGTGGAGATATGAGATGATGCTTGCAGCTGATATGTTTGAGAAATTGAATGAACAGAATGCGACATAGCAGGTAAAGGGTGTTTTTTATACATTAAATGTTTAGGCATGTGAGATCCTTAATAAATAAAAAAAAAACTAGGTCTATTTGTACGGCAAGTGAGGGAAAGTTTTATCATTTCCCTCTATCAAGAAAACACAAGTGTTTCTTCCAAGATTAGGAATCATTTGCAGAGTTTTGAGGATCAGGTCACAAGAAGAATTCCGGATTTTAAGAGAATTGTGCCCGATTCAAATTTGTTATCTCATCCCATCAGCATCTGAGGAGGTGCACGTTGAAGTAACTAACACGCAGTCAGATCACACGCTGAAGGAAATGTTTAATTCTCTAGCATTGACAGAATTTTGCAAATCTCTATCTACTGACAAATTTCCATGTGTAAATAAATTTGCAGGAAAAATGTTCTGTTTTTGGATCCGCATATATTCGTGAGCAAAGTTTTTCTTGCATGAAAATCAACAAGAGTAAAAATCTATTCTTAGTGGCTGACATAAACTTCTAGGTAGCGATGAGTATCTCAATAAGGGACCTGATTTCAAAACAATTATAAATAAGTGTGACAGATAACATTTGTCTCATTATGATGTGTAATTAGCACATAAATAGATTTAGTGAAACCTTTTCTGTTTAATACTATCTTTTTAGTTTTCTTTATTTATTATTATTATGTAATTTACACTTCGCATTAAATGAAATGTAATGGTAACTAATGAATACGGTCCGTTATAGAAGGTACGGCCCTTCACTAACCACAGCACTCTCAAAGGGACCCGCGAGCCAAAACAATTGCGCTGTCCTGACATACATACATGACTATTTATCAGAGCATGCATGTGGATACTCGTCGTTCGACAATTCAGTTGTTGAATCAACAGGGCAACAACATATTAGTTGCTGTATATGTCATACACTAATACACACTACACACACACACACACACACTACACACACACACACACGTGTATTATTAATGTAAGTAGGAAGCAAAACGAGCGAGACAGATTGTGTGTGACAGGACTGTATGTTATGCAATAGAGAACAACATATCCATTGGTTTTCTTTGTGTTTTCTCTCTGATTAGAATCATTTCCTAAAGTCACGACCACAAGCTGTAGAAAATGTCACATGACCGTGATGGCACATGAACGTATCGAACACACGGCCTTTTGGCTGCGAAGGAAACCACTTAACTGTTAGCCCAAGTTACACTGTTAACCCAAGTTATATATAAATGTTTTATGCGTGTTTGCTTCCCTGTTATAATTTATAATTTTCGGTGTAAATTGTATACAGTTTACACAGACCTTAAGGAATACAACACAGACATCAGAAAAAACAATTACGATCAAATGTACTCTTGAAGGTAATTCCCAGCATTGTCGTAGTCCTATAATCGAAACATCTAATAAATGGCTTTCATGATTCCATTATTCTTGGAGATAATAGACACTGAAATCGCAACCTAAGTAAACTATATGCCGCAGCATTAACTACAATTGTTTTAATCTTTCTTGTAGCTTTATAACAAAAACACATTTTTGGTAATACGTATCGAATTATTATCTCATCAGTTAAGTTAGTATAAGATCCGAGATACTAGAAAATAAAGGTAATTGAATTTTGGGAAGTTGAAACTATATTACAGACTCCGCTGACTGCTTTTTCGTTAACACGAAAATATCATATTTATTGCATTTTAGTATATTTTTTTCACTATTTTTTTTTAATCTGAGAAACAATAATTCTCTGTAAAATTCTCACCACTTTCAACAGAATTTTACGTTAAATTATACGATAACATCTCAACAGATGTTAAACCAGCTTTGTCATATACGAAGACACAGACTGGAATCGTTCGAAAATATTTGTCTAGTCTTTACTGTTATCATCATCATCACCATCATCATCATCATCACCATCATCATCACCACCATCATCATCATCATCATCATCACCACCATCGTCATCATAATCATCATCACCAACATCGTCATCATCATCATCATCACCACCATCGTCATCATCATCATCACCATCGTCATCATCATCATCATCACCACCATCGTCATCATCATCATCATCATCACCATCATCATCATCATCATCATCATCTCTATGCTGTTGATATTGATGTTGTTCTTGTAACTATTACGAGTGTTATTATTATTAATATCACTATTATTTAATCGCCGTCTTTATCATCACCAATATCCTCATCACCATCATCTTTATTATTATCATTAATATTATTAATATTAATATTATTACCATTTCATTATTGTTTTATTATTATTATTGTTATTATTTTCATTATTATCATCATAATTAGTATTACTATCATCATCATCATCATCATCATCATCATCATCATCATCAGCATCATCATCATCATTATTATTACTATTATTATCCTCATCATCATCATCATTATTATTATTACTATTTATTATTATTATTATTATTATTATTATTATTATTATTATTATTATTATTATTATTATTATTATTATCGTCACCGTTATTAATATTATGCATCCGTTTTTTTTTCTTTGTTATAATTCACATTGTTTACTTGACTGATTGCTGACACTTCAATCGTTGTTTTTCAAGTCATATTAGAGTCACGTTTTCAGTTGAATTTTAAGAGAGACAGTTAAAGGATTCTAAATTGAATTTCAGTGTTTTACGTTTTTACACTAAGCTCTCCACCATATGTTCATTAACATAAAACTGTTAGATATAAAATTTGCATATTTTACATGAAGTAGTTCTTTTGATGGCAAGTAGAACTCATCATAAGTTATGATATAATTAATAATTTTCGTTAGAGGAAAATGGCCGACTAAGACAGAGTAGGGGAATAGTTGCCTTGCAACATATGGGATTTAATGTTATATTTTTTTAATTTGATTGCTATTTATATCTATTTTGTACTTTATGTCTCCGTGCTAGATCATCTACAAATGAGTCACGCCTTAAACTATATCTTGTCCGTTTATATGGCATTGCTACGAATCCGTGTTTAGCAAAATATCATTACTTTCAGTGTCAGAATATGTTAGACTTTACGTTCTGTGTTCAAATTTCGCCGAGGCCGACTTTGCAATTCTTCCGTCGGGATCGAAGAAATTAGTACCAATTCATCCCTGTACCAGTTCATCATCGACTATCCTGATTCACTCAAACGCCAAGCCTTGTCCTTGTAGTAGAAACACAAATAAATCGTGGCAATAGTTGTAATCAATATTTAGTAAAACCGCCCTACTAGTGCCACTTTATCTCTTATACAGGGACGCTATTTAAATCACGCTAAATACCCCAGAGGTACTGCCGATTTGTGCAACTCAAATAAAAGTTTAAAATGTTCAAAAATTTTATTACAATATATCACGTCAGCTTCCATTTTCTAATATAACAAAGCCAATAAGTTTCCAACAGAGCGTTCACACACACATTCACACACACATTCACACACCTTCTTCTTCTTCTTCTTCTTCTTCTTCTTCTTCTTCTTCTTCTTCTTCTTCTTCTTCTTCTTCTTCTTCTTCTTCTTCTTCTTCTTCTTCTTCTTCTTCTTCTTCTTCTTCTTCTTCTTCTTCTTCTTCTTCTTCTCCTTCTTCTTCTAAATATTATCATTATTATTGAGTGAGAGAGCAGTGCATGCCATCAAAGTGACACTGGGGTAAAATATACGAAGCCCAGTATACCCCTTATGACTACCCGTCTGATAAGCGTACACCAGTTGCATGCATCACAACCATGTGCGCGCGACATAGTGATCTCATATCAAGATAAACAGCGCATGACCTCGCAGGTGGGGCCCAGTTAGAATTTTCTTCAGGTCGAGTAGCCCATCCCATTCAAAAGGTGCCTGAATAAGGTTTGTTTAAGGATGTTGAGCAAAACACCCATGTTTCCAAAGATGAATTATTCAAACCCCCAAAATTCCTCCCAACAGATGGCTATGATGCTCCCCAACTACTTCTGCTCATGATCAGAGACGCACATATTGTCAGCCAGCAAGGGACATGCTCAACTGGTTAAGGTCAAACAACTAACAAGCAAATCTGTGGTATTAAGCAGAATATTTGCTGTCGCCCATCTTATATACCAAGACAAAACAATGTACATGATAACACTTCCAATCAATTAAAATCAAAAGCCATGAGAGCCACTACTTGGTACTGCATCCGGGCATTTATTATTATTATTATTATTATTATTATTATTATTATGATTATTATTATTAAAGGCGACGGGCTGGCATAATCGTTAGCACGCCGAGCAAAACGCTTAGCAGTACTTCGTCTGTCGCTACATTCTGAGTTATTCCGCCGAGGTCGATTTTGCCTCCTATTTACCATAGTTGTAGTAGCGGGAATGTGGTCAGTTATTTGAGCTAATGAGCCAGTAACATAGTTTGGCTGGTAGGCATTATAGAATCTGTTGAAATGTCGCTAGCTGCGAAACCACGTGGTTGTCTTAGATCATTCACGTATTTGTTTATAGAGTTCGGAAGAAGATGGTTAATTTTCGATATTTTAATAAAATTACAGTTACTAACCTTCCTCATGGGTTTTACACATGTTGCTTGTTAGTGTAGATGCTTCGGAGTAAAAGGATTTCATTCTGGATTCAGATCGTCCCAATATGATTTCAATCGATTCATATAGCAAACAGCGTGGTTTTGTTTTGAGATTTTCTAACAGTTAAATAGATCAGTATTCAATTCATAACTCCAAGAGAATGAGGGTTGTAATTAAGGTTTCTTCTATAACTACAACTAGAAAGAATTTATTTACATACCGCGGGCTTCTTTCAGTTTCCTATGAAATCTACTCACAAGGCTTTGATCGGCCCGAAGCTATAGTAGAAGACACTTGCCCAAGGTGCCACGCAGTGGGACTGAACCCGGAACTATAAGGTGGGGAAGCAAGCTCCTTACCGCATCTGACCCATGTATGTATGTAAGCATGCACGCACACATACATGTACAATGTTTACATGCATGAGCTGGCACTCCGTCGGTTACAACCACGAGTGTTCCATGTGATCTGATCGACAGAACAACCTGCTTTGTGAAATTACCATGCAAGTGGCTGAGCACTCCACAGACACGATACCCTTAACGCGACGCAAAATTTGTTTTTAATAATCTAGTCCTTTGAAATATGTGTACTATAAATTTTTTGCCGGCTTAACGGACTGGATCTACGTGAAATAAGCATCCTGCTGAAAAACGTAGAGAGCCGCCGGGTATAGAACTAACGAACCTACAATCGTTAGCTGAATGCCTAAGCCAATGAGCCACACGCATAGACGAATATAATGTTTAGACCAGATATATTCATCATATCTTTACTTCAGCATCGGTATGTTCAGAATGCATTACGTTAGCTTCCATTGCTTATATAACAAGAGAATAAAAAATAAATTTTACAGAAAAAATAGTATTTCGATTGCCAAATGGGATTAAGTTGTACTTCAGCTAGTGCTTACGAGTGTAAGGCAGTTTAAGAATTTATTGTCAGTAGAAGATATGTATCTCTTTATGTAACTGGTCTAAAGATATTTACATCTGCGCTGGGTTCAGTTGACAGTTTTATGATGACTAGCCTATTTGTTTGACATACATCAATTTAGACGTTTATCTCTATACTAATTCACATTGTTGTGTATATGCACATTTCCTAAGACACTTAGATATTTATACAAAACATATAGAAACGATAATTTATGTATATACATACATGGGTGCATATATCTCACAAGTATATGCAAAATATACATACATAAGTATATATCTTTCTCATATAAATAACTAGAGACTCACATACATCAATTCATACACCCTCACACACACACCCACACACACACACACACATACACGCACAGACAAACAGTCTTTTTCACCCATAAGCCACACGCATAAATCTTTCTTGTTCGATGTAAAACAAATGAATAAATTCGACATATATATATATATATATATATATATATATATATTATAATTTATATAAGGGCATTGCTATATAATAATGCCTCACGCTTAGAGGGACTAAATAAGTCAAAACTACCGAAAAATAAGCAACATATTTACCGAAAGCGAGGGAATGCAATTTTTCAAAGTTTACCTCCTAAAAACATTTAACTTAACTTTACGGAAATAAACGATGTGTTTTTTTCCTTATGGGTTTTTTCACGCTGACTACTTGATAAATACTTATAAAGATGTTATCCTATATTATATTATATATATATATATATATATATATATATATATATATATATATATATATATGTGTGTGTGTGTGTGTGTGTGTGAATTTAGATTCAGTTGTGTATATAATACCATTGATAATGGCAATATATATATATATATATATATATATATATATGAAAAAGAAAAGGAAAAGAAATACTTCATTGGTAGTTTCAATCAATTAAATTTTTTAATAATATAATTTTACAGTTTGGCCTGCAGATCTAGCAAGCGTGGAGTTGGGAGGTTGTGGGATGTTTAAGGAGTGTTTTATTAAGGGCTTGTGAAAGTGCCCCCAGCCCCTGCTCGTTCCATTTGAATAGTTGACCTTTGGTGAAAAAATATAGTGGTCAGATGTTTTACAAATTCTTTTCTGATGGCTGAATTAACTATCCTAATTTCATTAAGAAAAACTTCAATAATTTTAATAATGCTAAAGATGAGTTTAGGTATGTGTTTGGGGGTGGGAGGGGTGTTAATATATGTCTTGATAAAAACAGGATGATATCAGAGAAAAAGAAATATGGTAAGATTTGGAATGTTTTTTTTTAGAGTGACATATATTTTTTATACTGGTTTGGGAGGAAAGATGAAGTGGGGAATCATGCTAGCTCACCTATTTACTTTACTACTTTATTCTTCTATTTGTTTCAGTCATTTGACTGCGACAATATTAGAGCACCGCCTTTAGTCGAACAAATCGACCCCAGGGCTTTTTGTTTGTAAGCTTCCTACTTATTCTATCGGTTTCTTTTGCCGGACCGGTAAGTTACGGGGACGTAGACACACCTACATCGGTTTTCAACATATACATACATACATATATATATATATATATATATATATATATATATATATATATATATATATATATATATATATATATATATATATATATATACATCGACGGGATTCTTTCAGTTTCCGTCTACCTAATCCACACACATGGTTTGGTCGGCTTAGATAAGTAGGATTTACTTAGTTTCATTGCGAAATGAGCCCCCTTTAATTTTGCTTAGATTGTTTTCAATTTTCGTGTAACCCTGAATTTGCATTACGATCAACCAATTACTTTATCTCGTAAATTAAAGAATCTGATGTTATTTGGAAGAAAAATTGGGAAATTTGTGTAATTTTAGCCAATCAACAGACAGCGTGGCATTAGCAGCTTGTTACTATGACAACCACACGCTGTGTTGTGTTTCATTTCACCCGTATCTCTGCCGCACGTTGTTCTGTGTTGATTCTTGAAACCACGAGATTTTTTTCACCCGCGTGTTTTGTTTTACTTTTTACGTGTGTTAGTATATTATGTATTATTCTTTACTGACAGCCACCTCCTATTCACACACACGCACACACACACGCACCCATACATGCACACACACACACACACACACACACACACACACACACACACACACACACACACACACACACACACACACACATACACACACACACACACACATTCGAGCTTATGTATGCATACCTACACATATATGTATATGTATATATTATCAATTTTAAAATATTTTAACACACTTCGCTAAGAACTTTGCTCTTGTCACAATCTCCCAATCGGATTGTAATTGATGTGTCCTGGATTTATCATCTGCTAGAATGCGAAAACAAATATTTCTTTTCTAGGCAGCCCCTCACCCCAAATAAAACAACCAAAAACAAACAAAAATCAACCCTCCGAATAATAATAAATCCCTCCTTGCAATGACACAGCACATATACTTTTAGATTACAGATATAAAAATAACCCAGGAAACTTGTGATTGTCTGCGTTGGCAACAATTGATCCAAGACTGACAGGCTAGAAGAGTTATATAAAATAAATAAATGCGCCCTTTTAAAGCCTAGCCAGGCTCATGGGCTCGGTTTCCCTGTTTCAATGGCGTATGTGTTCCCCGCTCGATGGGACGCCAGTCCATCGCAGCGTTACTCATTTTTGCCCGCTGAGTGGACTGGAGCAACGTGAAATGACGAACACAACGCGTCGCCTGGTCCAGGAATCGACACCTCAATCTTACGATCATGTTGCTGACACCCTAACCACTAGGCCACGCGTCTCCACAAGTAGAGTTATATACGTTATATAATTTTAAATGACTTGAAGAATGCGGAATCTAACGTTTCTAGACTGGTTCATTTGATTAATCAAAATTGGTGTTTCAATTGGAGCTGTAAATGTGAAAAAGTTGAATTGAATGTATCAATTACAATTGTGTAGGTGAAAAGTGTAGGAGAATGTTGAGAATGTATGAATAAGTAAGAAATCTAGTGAATGAAGATATGAGTGATAAAAATTAGTGAAGTGTGGTACAAATTACTGAACACAAATGATGAGGTGATCAATAAAAAGGATGGAGCTGGATGTTAGTAGAAGGATGGTGGCAATGGGAGACACAGTACAATCGATTCTAATATTCATAGAAAAATATATATATCTCATATGGTGAAATACAGCAAAAGAAAAAAAAAATTCCTTCAGTATAGTTCCATACGATATTCTCAATATTTTAAATGATATGTGTAGGTAAATATCTCTTTCGAGTAACTAACAATATATACGCATTGTCATTTATGCACATACGCCATAAAACAATAATACATTTACAGATGTATTCTCATAGAATTCAACCTACCTACATGCATACACTTATGTCTTCGTAAACATATACAGATATTAGACAAGAAATAGTCGAATGGATAAGATTTCCAATGGAAATAGGTCATGAAAACAAAATAACCTTCCAGCTCTTCTGTTAAAATACTGCAAACACATTTTTAATCTTCTAAAGTTACAGATCCGAAATTCTTTAGATAAAGAAAGGCACATGAAGCTGTTCAGGAGAGAAATAATAATGTTAAGACTTTGAAAGAGGAGTAGAGAACAGGCCATCAGCTACAGATCCTACTTTTTAAATATTTGATACATACTGGACATATTATATGCTAATGTTAATAATTTTATATGCAGAGTGTTAATGTTATTAAAAAATAAATAAATAACCCGGCTGCACGAGTAACTTTTTATAATTCCATTTAAATCGACCCAACACAAATTTTACGATATTTTAAGACACACTTGGCGATCTGATTTACTTAAGTGCAGATCAAATTTAGGTTAGCGAACGCGATATTGTCAGAATGCTCAGCAGTGTTATGTCGAGCACTAAATCGTCATTGGACAGCTTTTATTCCTCGCTTTATTATTAGATGTAAACAAAAACGTGCATGCGGCAATATTAAGAAGCTATGTAGACGAAACTAATGTAATGTTAGAAATGCGTATTCGCAATATTTTATGACATACAGAACTTCTAAATTTTAGATATTTTATGAATATAAACATCATAGATAGTATAGCTAAGTAGTGAAACGATAAACTGTCTTGCTTTTCAACTAGACTTCATTTCCTTTAGCAAACTTACGATTAAAGTTTTAATAATGTTATGTCTGGTTAAGTTGGAAAGGATATAAATCTTCATGACAAGATTTTATCAAATCTGCTTTATAGATTTATTTACTATTCTTTCTTCATTTTGTGGTATCTAAATCTTTTAGATATATTCGATATTACATTAGTAATATAAACCCCTATCGCGATTTACACATTCATACTGCCAAATAAATCTGTAATTCTAATCATCAGACTGATCAATAAGACTTGATTGATTGGTTTCGCTTGGAATGAAAAACACCTATCTGTCAAATGCAGAACTACACATAATATAATTCTTTAAGTTAGATTTTGTTTACCCAAACATTTGTTTAGAGCAGAGCTTAATATGTATGACCACATTCCATTTATATTTTGTAGATCTTTTATTGATAAATTCTCATTGCCTAAAGTAGTATGAGAGCTTATTGACTATATAACCATAAGCGAATGTTCACATAAAATCCATAATATCATAGCATTCCTAATTATCACGAATGAAACGTTTGAAGAGCAATCTCACTCATGATCCAATGCGTGTTACTTACGTGATATGTCTTCTATCTGAGTGTTTCATACTCAGTTATTTTCATATCTTCAATATTTGGTACTGAAACACACACGCACGCACGCCCCCCCCCCACACACACACACTCATACACACTCACATACACTCACACACTCACACACTCTTTATCCCTCTCTCACACGTATTTATATATTAGAAATGCATCATACGCAAAGATAGATAATACACGTATGCGCACGTAGCCCATAACATTGATGAAATTCCGAGTTCAGTTCCATAACATGGTATCTGGGATAACTCTCTGTCTTGTAAGTTTCTGTTCACTAAACATCTGTGAGTAAAATTTGTTAGAGGGAAAATTAAATTCTGAAGTACCAATTTCATATACTTTCCATCCGGTTAGCTTTGCCAGAGACACTCCTGTACTGATACTGCCCGAGAATTCCATTAAGGCTGCATGTATCTCTAAGATACTCAGTCATTTACAAAACAATCCAATGAGAGGCTGTTCAGTTGATCGAACAATTGAAATACTAATCATTAATCCCTGAAGGACTGCAAAATTGAGATTAGTCACTCTAATGACATCTTTCCATGTGATGAGAAAATATTTCAAGTTGTTAATAACTACTTAGACTGTCTTCATCTCCATGCTCAACGAGCAGAATTTAATATTGGAATGTTTTCCGATGTTGTTAATTTAAATTGCATAAAAGCGGTGAACTGGCAAAGACGAATTGCCGCTGAGTATTTCTCCTATTTTTACTTTCCCAGTTCAAATTCTGCCAAGGTTGACTCTTCCTTTTATCCCCTTGGAGTCATAAGAATAACTATCAGGTGAGAACTATGATCGATGTAATCGACCATCCCTCTACCCTAAAAAATATTCAGTCCTCACCCCTATAGCAGAAAGTAATATTTCAAATTGTCTAATCATTGAGTGATTTCACTGTTGTTCTTCAGTGTTCCCTCAACTGTATGGTGGCTATGATTTACTGGGCTCGTTTAATACCACTGCCTCGAATTGTTGCTATGGCTATAAAACAAAACTGTTGCAGACATCAAGTTATTTTCTTTCCATTTAATTTTTGGTTATTTGAGATTTAGCGTTTCTCTTCTTTACACAGTAGTAATTTTCTATAACTCTCATGATGTTTCCTGTCACTGAGAGTTAAAATTCAATGTATAGAAAATATTATATTCAGCATAGTACATTGTGTTAAGAGATCCTCACATTTCCCGATTAGGTTGTGAAATTTTATTCAAATTTATCAGAATTAAAATCAATGACGCAGTATTATGCTTTTGTTTATGTTTTTTGGGAAATAACTGAAAATATTTGATCATGATTTCTCAGTCGAAAAGCCAGGCAAAAGACTATTACACCTAATGAAATATCATTTAGAAATATCACCCAATGGAAGTGCCTGTTTTAAACGTAACTGAAACTACACTGAATTGAAATTGTTTCAGTACAATATTATGAACAAAATATGTGTAGTAGATTATAACTATTATTTACAATGACGATAAGGTTTATTGAAAACAATGTCGTTTGTCTATATCCTTGTTAAGCCTCGTTGTGAGATGTATGAAGACAGACGCTTGCCATCGACCAACTTAAATGCTTTTCATAAATCTTGAAAACAATGTGGAATGCCTCTTCATTGCTTAAAAAATCACGGTGTGCTTTGAGGGGATTTGGTGTTAATTTCTTGTAAGACAGAGAAACCACCGATGCTGCTTCCAGTTGACTGTGATTTACATAGTTGAAAGAGAAAAGATTACTGGAATAAAGCTGTTCGCAATTGAGTTATTTTTATGAGAATCTAGCAATTTCGTTATCCAGTGTTCTGTTGTTATTGGGCCAAAGTTATGATTGAAAGAGCAGACCTCTAATAAAATTTGTTTCGCAATAAATAGCTCACACATTTGTTCAGGCATAATGTCACCGAAAATTTTCAAATTTTGTCACGAGGCCAACAATTCTCGAGAAGATTGTTGGGTAGTCCATTACATCAACCTAGCTCTCCACTGGTAATTATTTTATTGAACCGGAAAGGATGAAGGCAAAGTCTGTGGAATTTGATCTCAGAACCTAAAGAACCGGAAGAAATTCCACTAATTTTTTTTTCCGATACACTGACGATTCTGGTAGCTTGCTTGCTTTGAAATAAGCTCACATAACATTATCTAATGCGCTCTTTCTTCAAAACGGTTTGAAGTATGTTTGAAACTTATATCTGCCACGCCGAGCTATCCTGTAGAAGACCCCACTCAAGGTTAGCAAGTCGGGTTTGACGTCTATAGAAAACGTGACATACCGTAAGGGAATGCAATAAAAACGTTCTATTTAGACGCTCGTTTGAAACACTACGTGATATATTTTACAAAACAAATATATTAAACATTGAACACTTTCATTTAATAAGAAACTTTCATTTTGTTAATAAAACAAAATCAGAGACAGAGATGTATTCATCACTATTTAAAGAATAAATCAGTAAAGATGGTAGATGCAGCAACATAAATGCCGACGAACACGAAATTCCCTCTTGAAATAAATAAATAAATAACTCAAAAAAAAAGAACAGCTAAAATTTAGAAAACGTGATGACTTTGTTTTTTCTCCAAAAGATTTATCTTGCTCATACTAACATTCTTATTTGTAATGAAACAAAAAAAAAAAAAATCAAAATGTTTTCAAGACTTATTAGATAAATAACTGATATTTAATTAATTATATTAATCATCTGATGAATGTTTCTTGCATCTTTACGAAAATCATTAAATAAACATAAACTTTGTTAACATAAGATCAGACAAAGCAAAACCTTCTGAATTCTCTCGTGAATTGTAGATTTATCTAGTATTTCTGGCAAGGTTATGACTTTAATTTGCTAAAGAAGAAAAGTTATTCGTGACGTGACACAGTTTCTATCTTAATAAGACGGTCGATTTTCAAAATAATGCGCTGCGTAAATGCACTGCGGCAAATTTGCGTAGTGTCGTTTTAGAA
>NC_142946.1:20350341-20377841 GCF_046866305.1 Octopus bimaculoides | reverse complement strand
TTCCTGGTGCAGGCTGGAACTTTGCAACAGTCTTATCCAGGTCGATACTGAGTCCAAATGTCTTGCAAGAATCAGAAATACGATTCATAAGTATGTACATGTCATCCACTGTATGAGTGACTAAATCACAGACATCTGCAAAAAGGATGTCACGAATGAGAGACTGGAAAACTTGAAAATTTACAGTAAAATGGTGAGGGTTAAAGAGGATAAGAAAGTATGGATTTTGTCCATGTATTCATTGATTTAACCAAAACGTTTGATAATGTGAGTAGGGCCTTGCTATACTGTGTATCTATAATTAAATCATTTCATGACGGGATGGAAGCTTGGGTCAATGTTGCTGGTGGCATGGTTGGACCCATTCCTGTAGAGAATGGTGTGAAGCAGAGTGACATCATTCCCTCAACTCTCTTCTTTGTACTTTGCTGCTGCTGTTACTCATGCTTTTGCTATGGTTAGTTCTCTGGGAATATATGTCAGGTATCGATTTTCTGGCCGCCTCTTTAATCTGCGTGGATTTTCTGCATACACATACACGCAGAAACATATCTATTACATACGATGATAATATACATCCTTGTCTCAAACGTCTTTTCATCTTCACTGCTTCTGATAACTTGTTTTATTTTGATGGCTGCGTTTTTGTTTTCGATATAACTCAGATATGATTTATATGTCCTCTCGTTCTGAGCTGGAATTTTGTAGGGATGTAATGTGTACACTCTGGTGTGCGCGGTGAAATTATTTGGCTCCTAATCCTGTATGCAGCTCTTCAATGTACGGAAGTGGTCACAGCCTATTTCCTGGTTTCGATTGAATAGCTAAGTTACGTGAGTGAATTCAAGAGTCGAAAATTCGTCTTAGATGCATAAAACCTGGGTCGGCAAAGAATATAGAAGAACCACACAAGGTGTTGTAGTGAAAAACGTGATATGCCATAAAACAGTGTGAGTCGAGATACAGAAAGGAACTTTGGCGAATCACCGTGAAAGGGATTCGGACCACATCAATTATTATCCTAAATAAAGGACAGTTATGAAGTAAATGGAAACAACCAGTAATACAAGGGAAACAGCTGCCCTAAGGGATGATTTTGTTGAAAATTAAGGGCAAGAGACATTTCAACAAGATAATAAGGAAAACCGTACTTATGAGGAACGTCTAAATCAAAATGGAAAGCTATCTTCGTAAATGACATGCCAGAAATCCTGCCAGAATTGTCTCAAACCGTAATTAAGTCCCCCAATTATACACTTAACTTGTTAACATGTCACCGGCTGTCTTGAAGTGCTGCATAGAATGAATAGTCGATATCATGGCATTACCTGTTATGTAGCACGAAGAAAATAATGAATACACTAAAGTAAATCACAAGAATAATGTAATTCTTGTAGTGTTGGTTATTGAGAGTTGTATGTTGTTGAAATGTCGCAGTTAGCCAGCGGCGAATCGCTGTGAGGGGTAGGGATGAAATTCCCTGTTTTATGCACTTATTTTTCTTGTATATTATTCATCTTTTATTTAAGCCAATACTGTTTACAAATAGTGAAGCAGGAAATGCACATTTATTTGATGTTTTACGCTTTTGACTTTAGCATTGTATATCTGAAGTAAATACCGTATAAGCCATTTTATATTAATTTCCAGTGTATTTGTAGACCTGTTTTTTTTTTATGTTGTCAATATCAACAGAGCGCTTCACGTGATTTCAAGTTCTGTGTGAACATGCGAAAAACAAAAAAAAAAAAAAGAAAAAACAAAAAAACATAACAAAGTAAACGAACCCGAATTAAAGTACGGAGTTAAACTTATTGCTATTTACCCACGAAATACAAATGTTCATTGTTTGAAAGTTGTGATTCGTTGGCTTCACACCGAGAAATATTGAAATTAACGTAGTAGATAGGCAATCTCGTCTTTTCCCTCCCTCAGCACTCGTAAATTACACAGAAAGTGTTAAGATGCATGAATCTATCTATCTGTCTATCCATCTATCTATCTATCTATCTATCTATCTATCTATCTATCTATCTATCTATCTATCTATCTATCTGTCTGACTATCTATCTATCTATCTATCTATCTGTCTGTCTTTCTGTCTGTCTGTTCGTATGTCTGTCTGTCTACAAATATATATATATATATATATATATATATAAATATATATACATATGTCTGTGTGCGGGTTTGTGTGTGTTTGTGTTTGTATGTTTGTGTATATACATTTATATAAACAAATACATATATACATATACATGCACATACACACACACATATATATAGGGAGAATGGGAGAGAGAGAGCTGGTGAGAAAGAGAGAGGAGGGGAGGAGAAGTAAGCGTAAACCATTCGTACAGTATACATGCAGACATATTGACACATATCGCATATAAGGTTTTGTATTGCCGTGTATTTTCTCCGTTTCATGTTTGTGTGTTAAATTGTCTTGAATTGCACATTTGTTTCGTGCCGCTGTTATATCAGTATGGAAACATGACAATGCCAATAACCAAAAGGCAAAACTAGCTAAAGATTCAAGAATACAATTTACGAGAATCTAGAAATCGAATTTCTATGGCTTGTATGTCGTGTTCAAAGATGAAGGCAATTATATTCTGAGTTAAATGTGTTTATTTGCGCATATGGTGACCTCACTACAGGACTGCACCTATTAGTAGAGCAGGTTCCAAATAGCCTTCAGCCTTTTTCATAAATGAATACTAATTAAACGGGGAAGGCAAACACATTAACGTACACATACGTACAGTAACATGAGCATACGCATACGTGATTACACACACACACACACGCACGCACACACACACACACACATATACATTTACAGGTATGTAATATTTATATGTCTATATCTATATTTTATAAGTATATATGTGTATATATTTATGTATATATATATTGTGTGTTTGTGTGTGTATAAATGTATGTATGATATATATGTCCATGCTTACCTATGTCTTATATGCATATATACATATGTATTTATATGTTCATATGAATGTATATATACACACACACACACACACACACATACACACACACACACACACACACACACACACACATATATATATATATATATATATATATATACACGCGTACATATACACATATATATTTATATGGGTATATGTGCCTGTGTATATGAGAAGGATGCGAGGAGTGTGTACGCACGTATCGGTTAAGACAGTGAGAAGGAGATTTGTAAATGTGTGTGTGAGTGCGTGTGTATGTGTATGTGTGTGTGTGCAGAGATATATACGGAAATGAATAAGAAAAGGTTGTGGCTTGACTTGTGATCACATTGAAATGAGTTTAGAAAGCAGTTTTCCAAATTAGAATGCAGTAAGTTCTTTTTGTAAAAAGTCTTTGCAAACCCGCCGCAGTGCTGCTACAAAGATTAAACAGGAGGTGTGGGTATTTCAAATTCAATCGTCGTGTTTTTTTTTTCATATTCCCTTGATATCAACTCTAAAATTACTAAAACATCTCTAAATTAGGAAAGAGCAATATTCACTTAGAAATTTCACGAATAAATAGAAAGGTTTTCTATGGCATACAAATGACTAATCTAGTTGACCTATAAATATCCATTCATAGACACATACACACAAACACACATCTACGCATATAACACAGACACATGCATATACACACACATGACGTACAGTATGGACGTGTACATATCTATGTCAATACATATATATATATATATATATATATATATATATATATATATATATATATATATATATAAGTACATAATGCATATGTGTGTGTGTGCTTGTGTGTGTACTAGGTGTCCCAAAATTAAGGCAACAGACATTTTTCAATTTTGTCAAAGCACGATGTTGTTATATTTCGGGTTCGATTGTTGCGATGCAATGGGAAAGGAAACAAAATTATGACTATATGAACACATTTGTTTCGAACCACAGCCTTATGTCTAGGTGCGAATGCTTCACACTAGGCACGTAACTGTTGTTGCGGGATCGAAGCCCATTCCTTGTGCATTTTTTACTTCAGAACGTCAAGCGAAGCACGAGGAGTGCACGAGACTCTCGTCTCCAAAATGAATCAGAAAGAAAAATCAAGCGGGTTTAGCATGGGGCTTCTTGAGAGCCATACATCCTTGCCTATGAACGGCGGAATGTTTTTCTGAATCCAGTGCTGTGTCTGTTTCGAGTTGTGGGATTGACCCGAGTCCTGTTGGAGGCTCGAAGGTGCGTCTTGAAAGTGCTCATTCGTCTACGGAAGGAATTCATTTTCCAGAATGTCGGTAATGTATTGCTGAGCGTTAATTTTAACCCCGAGGTCAGAAAAATGAGGGGAGACCTTCCAGTGGTTGTCACAGTCATCCAAACCATAACTGACTGGATTTAGACCTCAATTTACGAGTCTACCCTCAACGGAGCCAGATGCGCTCTATATCGTTCATTGCGTGTGCTTTCTGTCACTTCGATGTGAAATTTCTTTTGACCAATGAACACCAGCTCGATCAGCGTGTCTTCAGAAATTCCGCCTAAGATAATACGACTTCTCTCCAGTTTCATGGCCTTATAAACTTGTGTGACGTCATGACAGCAGATCATCTTATAGTAGTTGGTTCTGAGATTCTAATTCAGCACTCGATACATCAATGCTCGGCTTATTTTTGCTGTGGCAGCCAGTTTTCTGGCGGAATAACGATGATTCCGCAGTATCCTTCCACTGAAACTGAAAGGTCCGCACTCTTCTTTTTCGTCCACGTCCAGTTTGATCAGCTGTAGAACCAGTCTTTGGAAACTTCTTGACAATTTTCTAGACAGTTGTTCGGTTAATTTTAAGCTTCTTTGTACAGCTTTGTTACTTTCGCCTCCTTTGTCAAGGACTATGACTGTATTTCGCCCTATAGTCAAAATCTGATTTTAAATCTCAATTTATTTAGTTTGAAATAAAAAGAAGACCCACTAAGCTCTTATAATGATGTATAATTTTCATATCTCATCGCATTTATTGATAGTTATGAAAGACCGAAACTTTAGTTGTTTAATTTCTAAACACCCTGTATATATATATCTATACATATGTAACATGTACGTATGTATACAAACACACGTACATATTTCTTTTTCTCTCTCTCACTGTGTATGCATGTATATATATATATATATATATATATATATATATATATATGTGTGTGTGTGTGTGTGTGTGTGTGTATGTATATCCGCATAAATGGGTACAAGTGGTCACTAACTGTAAAGAACATGAAGTACGAAAACAAACGAGTTAAATACGCTAACAACGAGTGAAGAAAATGGAAAACAAGACAAGTAACACAAAGAACGACCCTTCATCAATTGTCGGATGTCTATCTACACATCATTTCGAACATTTAAAAGCAATATGAGTCTTCGAAGACAGTTGTTCCTGTAAGTACTAAAATAAAATTTGGAATTTATGAAGGATAAAAGTTGGGAACAAAAAGAGGACAGGGGAAACATACAAGGAAAACGAGCGAAAACAAACATAGAGGGCGTTAGGACAGAACGGGTGGGAAAATAGTGAATAATGGGAGAAATATTTTCTTTGAAAGGAGAAAAGATAGAAGAGAGAGATATAGAAGAGTATAGTCCTTAAATGTCGTAGGAAAAGAAAGATGGAAGATGGTCACTTGTGAGAAACGAAAGAGAGAAACAGAGAAAGAGGATGAGAGAAAGACAGAAAACGGTGAAGGGGAGAAAAAGGGAATTAGTTTTTATCAGTCTCTGCTCTCCCACCGTTTTCCTCTTTTTTCTCTCTCTCGTTGCTCACACGTGACCATCATTTCTCTTTCTCTTCCTCACGTGATCATCTTTCTTTTCTTTCAGGACTGTCTTAAGGAAAGCAAGTATCCTATCTCTCTCTCTCTTCTATACTAACGTTTCTGCCAGCCCACCTTATATATATATATATATATATATATATATAGTTATCGCCAAGCCAACATGGCAGTCCCAAAATTAGGACGAAAGCTGCCGTGAATTAGCTCCAAGAAGCCATCGCCTCTAGCTAGCTATGTGACACACGAACCTGTGTCCTTTATAACCTTCGAACAGGGGAGGTCAGCAGTGTCCTCCTGCTGGTTTGGCATCTGCAGACTAGACTAGTTTCAGGGTGTTGCCCCTTGTCAATGCAGAGTAGCCAAGCCTTAGCCAGGCGGCGCTGCTGACTATCTGCTCGAAGGTTATTTATCTAATTTCAGTGGAATCTATCCACTGGTTTTCAGAAATAGAGTTATTAATATTTCTAAGTCTCTCTAAAGGAGACTACGGCAGCGGTACTGGAAATTAATAGTTATCGCCAAGCCAACATGGCAGTCCCAAAATTAGGACGAAAGCTGCCGTGAATTAGCTCCAAGAAGCCATCGCCTCTAGCTAGCTATGTGACACACGAACCTGTGTCCTTTATAACCTTCGAACAGGGGAGGTCAGCAGTGTCCTCCTGCTGGTTTGGCATCTGCAGGCTAGACTAGTTTCAGGGTGTTGCCCCTTGTCAATGCAGAGTAGCCAAGCCTTAGCCAGGCGGCGCTGCTGACTATCTGCTCGAAGGTTATTTATCTAATTTCAGTGGAATCTATCCACTGGTTTTCAGAAATAGAGTTATTAATATTTCTAAGTCTCTCTAAAGGAGACTACGGCAGCGGTACTGGAAATTAATAGTTATCGCCAAGCCAACATGGCAGTCCCAAAATTAGGACGAAAGCTGCCGTGAATTAGCTCCAAGAAGCCATCGCCTCTAGCTAGCTATGTGACACACGAACCTGTGTCCTTTATAACCTTCGAACAGGGGAGGTCAGCAGTGTCCTCCTGCTGGTTTGGCATCTGCAGACTAGACTAGTTTCAGGGTGTTGCCCCTTGTCAATGCAGAGTAGCCAAGCCTTAGCCAGGCGGCGCTGCTGACTATCTGCTCGAAGGTTATTTATCTAATTTCAGTGGAATCTATCCACTGGTTTTCAGAAATAGAGTTATTAATATTTCTAAGTCTCTCTAAAGGAGACTACGGCAGCGGTACTGGAAATTAATAGTTATCGCCAAGCCAACATGGCAGTCCCAAAATTAGGACGAAAGCTGCCGTGAATTAGCTCCAAGAAGCCATCGCCTCTAGCTAGCTATGTGACACACGAACCTGTGTCCTTTATAACCTTCGAACAGGGGAGGTCAGCAGTGTCCTCCTGCTGGTTTGGCATCTGCAGACTAGACTAGTTTCAGGGTGTTGCCCCTTGTCAATGCAGAGTAGCCAAGCCTTAGCCAGGCGGCGCTGCTGACTATCTGCTCGAAGGTTATTTATCTAATTTCAGTGGAATCTATCCACTGGTTTTCAGAAATAGAGTTATTAATATTTCTAAGTCTCTCTAAAGGAGACTACGGCAGCGGTACTGGAAATTAATAGTTATCGCCAAGCCAACATGGCAGTCCCAAAATTAGGACGAAAGCTGCCGTGAATTAGCTCCAAGAAGCCATCGCCTCTAGCTAGCTATGTGACACACGAACCTGTGTCCTTTATAACCTTCGAACAGGGGAGGTCAGCAGTGTCCTCCTGCTGGTTTGGCATCTGCAGACTAGACTAGTTTCAGGGTGTTGCCCCTTGTCAATGCAGAGTAGCCAAGCCTTAGCCAGGCGGCGCTGCTGACTATCTGCTCGAAGGTTATTTATCTAATTTCAGTGGAATCTATCCACTGGTTTTCAGAAATAGAGTTATTAATATTTCTAAGTCTCTCTAAAGGAGACTACGGCAGCGGTACTGGAAATTAATAGTTATCGCCAAGCCAACATGGCAGTCCCAAAATTAGGACGAAAGCTGCCGTGAATTAGCTCCAAGAAGCCATCGCCTCTAGCTAGCTATGTGACACACGAACCTGTGTCCTTTATAACCTTCGAACAGGGGAGGTCAGCAGTGTCCTCCTGCTGGTTTGGCATCTGCAGACTAGACTAGTTTCAGGGTGTTGCCCCTTGTCAATGCAGAGTAGCCAAGCCTTAGCCAGGCGGCGCTGCTGACTATCTGCTCGAAGGTTATTTATCTAATTTCAGTGGAATCTATCCACTGGTTTTCAGAAATAGAGTTATTAATATTTCTAAGTCTCTCTAAAGGAGACTACGGCAGCGGTACTGGAAATTAATAGTTATCGCCTGTTCGAAGGTTATAAAGGACACAGGTTCGTGTGTCACATAGCTAGCTAGAGGCGATGGCTTCTTGGAGCTAATTCACGGCAGCTTTCGTCCTAATTTTGGGACTGCCATGTTGGCTTGGCGATAACTATTAATTTCCAGTACCGCTGCCGTAGTCTCCTTTAGAGAGACTTAGAAATATTAATAACTCTCTCTCTCTCTCTCTATATATATATATATATATATATATATATACCCACCCCATTTTCCCCAACCCACCCTATCCGCTTTCAAACGCGCCCGCAACCTACGCGATCTACTGGTCCGCAGTACCTTCTCATCTTCCTCCCCACTCCCACCCGGCTCCTTCCCGTGCTCCAGATCCCGCTGTCACACCTGCCCCTTCATCACCAACACTACCTCTGTCACCGGATCGAACTTACAAACACTTCACATTCCACACAGTTTCACCTTCACTTCTTCCAACCTTATTTACTGCATCAAATGCACCCTATGCAACCAACTCTACGTGGGGCAGACGGGCCGCCGGCTGGCCGACCGTTTCACCGAACACCTAAGGGACGTTCGGCTAGGTTCGGACTCCCCCGTCGGCCGTCACTTCCAACTGGCCAACCACTCTCCCTCTAACATCTCCGTTTTTGGCCTCGCCCTGCACCATGGGTCCACTCCCTCGCGACTCTACTTGGAGCAACGCTACATTTTCAACCTTAATTCTTCTTTCCCCTTCGGACTCAACGCAGCCCTCTCTTCCTTATGACTCTCCCCTTTACGTCCCTGCAACACTTTTCTTAATTTTTTTATTTTTATTTTTTTACCCTCACACACACATATATACACACACACACCCATATATACACGCACGCCTACATACACATGCACGCGTACACACAGGAGTGCACACACAAAATAACACACATACCTGGCACACATACGCACGCACACACATAAACCCACACATACACACCTCTCACATACATAAAACCACACACACACACACACACACATACACAACACACATACACATTTTCAATACTCACACACATACACATATACACACATGCACACACACCTCTCACATACACAATACTCACTCACATACATAACACACACGCACGCACGAAAAAATACACAATATACACTGACACGCACGCACAAAAAATATACACACACGCACGCACAGAAAACATACACATACACACACGCGCACACACAAAATACACACACACACGTACACGTACCCAACACTTACAACCCCACACAAACACGAACACACACACACTCAAATAACCACCTGTTGACCTTCTACCCACACTGTCTATAGCGTCCACTAACCAGTCCTGCTACTAATTTCTTCCACTACGTCATACACACACACACACACACACACACAAACACACTAACAGATAAACCACCAAACCATGCACACACACACACACGCATACATACGCACACACACGTTCTGTTATCACACACACACTCGCAGACTACCGCACACGCACAGATATTCATCTCCCTTTTTCACTCTCCTGTCTTAGAAAGAACTTTTCCGCCACCACCTCCTCTTCCGGTCTTTTCATAATGTAACCTCGTGGGCATCGGTACCATTTTCCTCTTTCTCTGTTCTTCCATTCTCCGAACTTTCCATCTTTCCGACGAAGGGCTACGCCCGAAACGTCATACACTCTCTCTTTCCTTTCCTGAGCGTCCAATAATACAATACTATCCATAGCACGTCCTCACTTTGTTGTTTTTTTGTTTTTTTGTTATTGTTTTTTTTAACAATATATATATATATATATATATATATATATATATATATATATATATGCGTGAGTGTGCGTACGTGCGCATGTGCGTGCGTGTGTTTGTGTGTGTGTATGTATGCATGTGCGCGTGCACGCACAGAAGTATGTGCACATCATTTTTCTGTTTTTCCCCACCGACCAATTGAAAATTGGTGTTCGTCTGTTTGCATCGCCCAAACCTATCGGCTTCGCAACGGAAACCGATACAGTATGTAGCAGTCCCTACACATTCACACGGGTTTAAATTTGCAAGATTAAACCATTCGAGTGAGTGCTTTAGCATGACCACAGTCCAATGAATTAGGCTAACGTTTAATATGCGTATCAGCTCTGCAAATAGCTATGTCTCGACTAATGTTTCCAACTTAAGATTAACTCCAGTGTTGAACAGTGTCGAGAAATATACGTAAAACTGCCGTAAATTAATTTAGAGACATTGAAAGAAAACGTAATTATTTTCTACTAATTTGAAGTTTCTTTATTGTGAGTAACGTCGTTTTCGATTCATTTACTTGGTTTCAACTAGATGAGATTCGTGTCTAAGTGGTATTTTTTTCTTTTCAGCAGAAGTATCTACTTATTGAAGAAATTGCACATGCCTGAGGATTCCAAAATCATCTGTATAGCCAATGTAATCTACAGGAAAAATTCATTGTTCCACTGTTTACTATTAGTATGGCTTTTGTATTACGCATAACGTCTATTTGAATCCATGCTGTACATTGTCTGAATTATAACAAACATTATGATAAATGAGATAAGTCATGGTGTACCAACTGAATGGTATATGCCAAAAGCTCTTAATTAGGTGAAAGTTTGACGATAGCCGGATGAAGAAGATAAAAGTCTAGCGTCTCTAAAGAGAAACTAAAAGAGAAAAGAATTTCAAGAAACACATTATCCTTCAAAATTACTTTAGTTAGAAAAAGATAAGACTATATTTGCAAGTAAATGAAAACAATGGACATGATTGGGTCTATTGCACTTAACTCGATATAGTCAACTTCATAAGGATTAGATATACTTATATCTTTTCTGAATTTCTAGAAATTATCTCCATTTCTTATATATATGTGTGAGTGTGTGGATGGTGGTAGTGGTGGTGATTGTGTGTGTGTGTGTGTGTGTGTGTGTGTGTGTATTCGCTATTTGCAATGTAAGTGTTATATCAATGTAGAATTTCTCTATATCCACTTCACGTGGATATACAGTAGAAAGTAACACAGCGGCATTCGTCTCCAGAAATAATCTTATGTTAAGAACCTTCACCACATACTTCCGTTTTCAGTCACTCTACGTGGCACCTTGGGCAGGTATCTTCTACTGAAGCATCAAAGCTGCTCCGAAGCTGAGTAGATTTGTTACTTGGAAACTGAAAGTAGCCTGCCGTATATATATATATATATATATATATATATATATATATATATATATATATATATATATATATATATATATATATATATATGGAGTGAGTGTTTAGGTGTCCGTGTTGGTCCCTCAGCGCCACTTGACAATCAGTGTTGGTATGTTTACGTCCACGTAACTTAACGTTTCGGCAAAAAGAGAGACAGAATCAGTAACGGGCTTAATAGAAAAAACAAACAAAAAAAACAGCAGACTGGGGTGGATTCAAGTGATAAAACTTTTACAAGGTGAAGCCCCAGCATGACCACCGTCTAATGACTGAAACAGATAGAAACAAATGATGTAAGATACATACATACCTACACACGTTCGCGTGCACGGGCGGGTACGCACACACACATACATCCATTTATAAATCTATGTATTCATATATATATATATATATATATATATATATATATATATATATATATATATATATATATATTTATATGTATGTATGTATGTGTGTGTGTGTGCGTGTGTGTGTCTGTGTGTGTGTGTGTGTGTGTGTGTGTGCGTTGGGATAATGAATCTTGGACATATCTATGAATAATACCGCATAAATATTCGGCTAAAACACTTTGAATAGTAAATACCTTATCGTGCCTGTGAATCTCGATCCCACGTCTCCTGAATGTTTGTATTTCTGTGAGTTTATTTAGGTTATAGAATTATACTCAGTATGTAAGCTGCAATAATCATACACCAACATTTTATGAAAATACATGAACATTTAAATGGTCACTCAATAAAAGTGTAGGAATATATAAATATGATACATACACGAAGCAAAGAGAGTGGGGTTATTTTAAAGCTTGTTTGAACCTGTTAGAAATAAGCAATAACTCATTCTCAAGCTTTACATAGTTAATATCTTAAAAACGAAATTAGTATTAGCGAATGAAGTCTTAGATAAATAATGTCAAAATGAAATATGCGATGCTGAATTCATTTCTTCAATTCCCATATCCATCATGGCAGACCAGTGACAAACAATCATGACATATACAATATAGAAAAATAGATATCCACAATATAGTAAAAATAAAATAAAAACAATTAAAATGCGATGCAAGCACAAATGCAGTTGCTGATATTAACTACAAGCATTCTGTCCAAAGAATAGACGAATGTGATATGTAAAACACCACGTGTATCAAATCATAATCTATCATGAATGCTATTTTACAATATCTTAGGTTGCCCGGAAAGTTCTTAGCGTGTTTTAATATGCAAAAAGGATATAAATAATTGACCTTTCAATAAATTTTATTCAATGAAATAATTTCCATTATTATTAATGACCTTTGTCCATCTACCAGGCAATTTAAATATTCCACCAGCATAAAATTTGAATGGTTTTGAAGAAAAACGTCATCTGGATGCATTTTGACTCCATCTAAATCGTTAAATGTTTTTCCTTGCAATGTGTTCTGTAGAGACAAAAACAAGTGGTAGTCGGATGGTGCAATATCAGGAGAATATGGTGGATGAGGTAAAAGTTCCCAATCAAATTTATGTAACATTATTCGGGTAGCCAAAGTCACATGTAGTCAAGCATTGTCTCGTTGGAACACTACACCGTTCCTGTTGGCAAAATTCGGGTTCAAGTTTTTGATTTTTTTTTTTTAGTTCAACTTAACCAGCTGATATACTGATTCATTGTGGGAGAATCTCATAATGAATAGATTAAGAAATTCTGGCGTGGATATTCGTCTTTGGAGGCTGTTTTGGATGATCCTGACGGAAACTCCATAATCTCTTTCGCGCTACGCTTTCGTACACAATCCATTTTTCATCTCCAGTCACACGTTGTTTACTAAAAAAAACAACAAAAAACATGATTTCATTCCATTTCAAAATCATATAACACACAATACCAGTCCAATCAATTCTTTTCTTAGAGTGTGTTGAGGGAGCCATACATTATAGCGAGAAATGTATCCTAGCTTCACGAGGTGTTCATGAGCCGTACTTTTAGAACATTCCAACTTCTCTGGAAGTAATGTAGTCGTGATATTTAACTTTACTTCGATTTTTGCCTTCAAAACATCTTCATTCAATTTCAAAGGTCTTCGACTGCGATTGTCATCTTGCAAGCTATATCTGTTTTGCAAACCACCTTCGAACAGCTGTTTCACCTACAGCATCCTCGCCATAGACTTCACAAATGTTTTTGCAAAACTTTGCAGCATTTTATCATTTTTTAATAAAGGAAAGTATTACAATGCAAATATCAAATTTTTGGTTACCCATTTCAAATTTCAATGATTGGTGGGTGGAATGAAAGATAAATCTATCTTTAGCCAGGAACAAAGAAGAGATACAGTAGCACTTTAAGTAACGCCAAAGTTTTAACTGTTACGTTTCAAGTGTATTCAATGGAATGTGAAAAGATTCAGTTAAAAACGCTCAGAACTTTCTGGACAACCGAAAACTATGTAATACCTGTAATTAAATAATAAAAACAGTTTGAAAAGACTAAGTCCTTTCACGTGTTAATGGGTATGAGATTAGAATTAGATGGCGACTACTCACCACCCACTTACCTTGGGAACGGTCGACAACATGATATATCACACAGCACAGAGAAAAGCAGCGTAAAGAAAAAAAAAATAAATATACACAAATGGAAGTCAACATGTGAGTGATGTGGGTGTTGACAAAATAAATAGATATAAATGAGTTCAATTAGTCATCAACAAGTACACAGAGGAATAAATGCGTACATTACGTATATATATATATATATATATATATATATATATATATATATATATATATATATATATATATATATATATATATATATATATATATATATATAGGCCTGTGCGTGTGTTTGTATGTATATGAATATATATATATATATATATATATATATATATATATATATATGTACATGTATGGTATATATTCATGATACACACTACACATAATGTACATGTATACTTATCCATCATTTAAATGTATATACATATATAAATACATATATACATGCATACATAGATACATACATATATATATATATATATATGTATATCTATATCTATCCATCTATCTATCTATCTATCTATCTATCTATCTATCTATCTATCTATCTATCACCAGTCTTTTCTCAAAACTTGATGCAGATGCTCTACTTAACTTTCTAAGTCATGGTCGATGCTACGATCAAACTCTGCACACCTTCCTTCCAAGCACTGCTGTAAACATCGGAAGTGAGCTAGAAAGTTAAAACTTACTGTGCATGCACAGCAGAGTTCACGATTAATATGTGCCAAGTGACTTTATTTGGCGTGCTTTGGCTTCTGTTCTATGGCAACAATCCGCATACTTATTGATCAGGCCACGTATAATTCAATTACTGGAGGAGTAATGCTATACAATTTAGAAATTTGTTTTATTCAATCTTCATGTCATTTCTTTCGTCAGATTCAACCTACGGTCATTTCTCTGCGCAAAAGTTACAGTGTACTTTCATTGTATATTATCTGTAGCTATATCCTTCCCTTTTGTATAGCAACGCAGCGAGTTACGTTAAACCCATAGTTTTGTTATTCAAAGCAAAATTGAACCATTCCTCACACTAAATAGTATTATATATTTTGAAGGTTTTTCAAAAAATCGTATTACTCGTCCAGCGAAAATTTTGTTTAGTACTGCCAAATGCCGAACAGCCACTGATACGTTAGAATTGTATTTACAGTACTTTGGAGATGTGCCAAGCTATTGTGAATCGCTATTTCTCTCATTGAATTGCAAGCTTACATAAAAACACTTCAAGTATTATTGCAAAGATATCTCATATACACTCTATATATAAACCTTCGATACTATCCCGAGATTCACTGCGTTCGACAACGGTAATTTATAAACTACTTTGTTGATTTATTGTCCATAAATACCAGGTGATAAGGCATAAATCTAATGAAAATTCAATGAACACATTATTTGTGTGTGTGTATGTGCATTTGTGTGCGTGTGTGTGCGTATGTGTACGTGTGTGTCATGTAGACGTATATACATAATACTCGCATATATATATACATATCGATATCAATATATATATATATATATATATATATATAGATATATATATATATATATATATCGATATGGGCGCATGCAGTACTCTTTTCTTTTGCATGATAGTATCAACAAGAGACTAATTAGGACGGAACTTCGAAGTCACTGTCAACACTCTTCTTGTAGTCTAATAATATACATATGTGTGCGCGTATGTAAATATTATCTGTTAATTGTTGATAAGTCAGACACACACACATCCGTACACACACACACACACACACACACACACACTTTCACACACTTCGCATGTGTAATAGACCGGCTATAAATATGTATATCGTCAAGGACCATATTACTGGTTATGGTATATAAATATTGAAATTATTACAGTCGGTTTCCCGTCGACTATAATTTCTAGGCAATTTGAAGATGCTTTTCATATACTGGTCCTAAAGTGCATAGCTCCTTTTCTGTTGGAATTATCTATAACAAGGAACGGAGAACTGTTTTCATCAATTACCCCCAAATATATTTATTTATGCCGATGTTAACCTCGTAATTTGAAAGGAAGAAAATCATAGATTCTTTAAATTCAAAACGTTTATTATATCTACTTATATGGAGAATATAATTATAAATATAAAAAACCATAGAACAAATGTGATAAATTAAATTAATATCCTCATGATGAAAGAAAAGGATTTTGCTAGAAAATTTTCACTTCATGTTTTGGAGAAACGATGTTTTACTTTTGTCACAATTATGTCAAAATTTGGGCATTTTGATGTCAGAACAATTTGAATACATTCTTCGAGGTCCAATCGATTACTCTGCTTTGATTTTATAATCATTAGAGTGGAAATTCTTGTTTGCAAAGGTACGTTGCTGCAAAAGGCACCAAAGTTTTGACTGCCACCTCATGCGGAAAGAAAAAATTCTTTTGTAACAAGGAACATATTTTTTATAAAATTTTACTTATGTCTAATGAGTCCTCATTACCCCGGAGAATTTCGTTTTAGCCCCACTTTGGGTAATCTACCCCTGTTCGCCCACTCTGAGCTTGTAAAAGGAAATGGAATTAAAAATAGGGAAAATAGTACAAAAGAAATAACATTTTTTTTCTCCGGGAGAAATAGAAGAGTTATATACCATGTATTGATGTTAGGTTGTTATTGCTGCTATGAGTGGATTAGCTGATTAGTGTTGGATTACCAGAAAGTTTAGAATGATTACCAATATACTCTGGGGTATTTGCTCTGACTCTTTATGTTCACGGCGAAATCAAATTAGCTTGCAACTGTCCGGTGTCGATAAAATAGTATATAAAGTCCTGTTGGATGTGGTGGAAATCGAGTAAACACGATGTTCGCCCTTATGCCATGACAAAAAAAAAAGTTTGACATAGACTATTTGTAGAAGCGCGTAGCAGAATAAGGAATTCTAGCTCTTTACGTTGAAATCCGCTCAGAATCAATATTGCACTTTTTCCCTTTCAGGGTGGATAACTTATAATGCCACCAAGTAACTTGGTCGATATTTTCCTCACCCCCTTAAATACTTTCTGACACTCCGTCTGTTAGAAAGAATTAATATTATCATTATTACATTCTTTCTCTCGCTAGTTCCATGTGATATATTTTACAGTTCATTTTCCAGAACGTGCTTTTCTTCAACTTTTGATTACTGGGTATATTACTAAACCTTTAATATCACTGTTTCTTTGAACTCGTTGTTTCTAACCGCACCATAAACCTATTTAATACTTTCTGCTTCTATCCTACTAAACTACAAGCTTTCCTTTCTACTGTGTTGAAAATGAAATCTCTGT
This sequence comes from Octopus bimaculoides, assembly GCF_046866305.1. Taxonomy (NCBI): domain Eukaryota; kingdom Metazoa; phylum Mollusca; class Cephalopoda; order Octopoda; family Octopodidae; genus Octopus; species Octopus bimaculoides. The sequence continues at coordinate 20,360,595 of NC_142946.1, read as the reverse complement.
AGGGTTTATTTTCCTTGGCATTAAATCATACTGCTGAGTACATATATACTATAGTACTTTTTAATATGTTTACTATTTCTGGACGTGAAGATAGAAATATTGTATAACATCGTTCAAGGTACAGGAGTTGAAGAATGTATAACAAAATATATAGCTTTCAAAGATGTTCTCTCTTAAGGCTCTGTTTCCCCAACTCTCTATATAGATTTTATAGCATTTCAAGAGTCAAAAGTTTCAGACAAAATAATTTTTTTGAAAAATATTTACTTGATGTTTCTATATAAATTGCATAATATTTACTGTTTCCAAAGTAACGATGAAATTTCAATGGGTACTGTTAATACAATATAAATAACGTTTGCCTTTTTGCTTCTTAAATGCAAACTAGAGTGTGAGAATGTTTGTAGCGTCTAACAACTACTATGCAACAGACAAATAAGAAATATATCAGACTTAATAACAGAATAAAATATATTTGTGTTCAACTTCCATATTGATGAAATATGTTGTTTCCTTTTCTGCGTTACTATATATTGACAGGTTAATTTTATGTCTGCTCGAGAAAAATTAATATATGGAACATAACTTTATATATTCAAAGGTGACTTCACATTAAGGTGAGACAATTGGAAGAAATAATACAGCTAAGTTTAAGAAATACAGACTAAAGAAGCAGTAACATTTCTGAATATATTGTTTTTTTTTTGTCTCAGATGAGCTTTTATCTTTCAAAAAAATTATCTGCATCTAAATGAAAAAAACCGGGATGCTCGAAAAAATAAGAAACCATGAGGAAATGGTTACTTATGATCAAAGTTGCTCTGGGAATATATACGACATTACAGACATTTCTCTCAAAAAGTTAATCATTACATACAGACACATACACACATACATACACACATGTGCCACATGAATACACTTAACGACATACACACATCATCACCGAATGATATAAATGAATAAACACAAATACATGGGCTACTTTCCAGCAAATATACATACGTATACATATAGTATATATATATATATATATATATATATATATATATATATATATATATATATATATATATATATATATATATATATATACATATATATATATATATATATGTATGTATGTATGTGTGTGTGTGTGTGTGTGTGTGTGTGTGTGAGAGAGAGAGAGAGAGTGCGTGTGTGTGTGTTTGTTTGTGTGTGCGTGTGTGTGTGTAAGTACGTATGTATATCTAAATACGCACGAAAATGGGCTGAAAACTTCATAGGCTGTTCATAGCTAGAGCTGTGAAATTTGGTATGCCTTAGTGCCAGCCATCTTTATTAACAACTGAATTGTTTTAGTTCAGGCAAGCTGGTATCTGACTCCTTTAAGTCCTCAAGGATATCCATGCTGGCGTAGTTGCTACATTAAGGGATGATGCAAAAGTGGGAGGAAAATGGAGAGTGTTTTAGATGACCTGAAGTCTAGATGTCCCACAACTGCTACCAATGAGAAATTCATTGATTGTCTACACCGCATAGTGATGGATTATACGCGATGGAAGACAAAATATATTGCCAATATTATTTATTTCTTTATTGCTCACAAGTGGCTAAACATAGAGGGAACAAACAAGGACAGACAAAGGGATTAAGTCGATTACATCGACCCCAGTGCGTAACTTGTACTTAATTTATCGACCCAGAAAGGATGAAAGGCAAAGTCGACCTCGGCGGAATTTGAACTCAGAACGTAACAGCAGACGAAATGCCGCTGAGCATTTCGCCCGGTGTTTCTGCCAGCTCGCATTTCCCCTGAGAGAGGTGAACTTCGAGTGGAAAAGGTTTCTACTCGGTGGGTGCACGTTTTCTGACACCTAATCGCAAGCGCCCCTGGCTGATCACATCAAGCCAAAATCTGACATTGTTTGAGGCAGGTCCTACTGTTTCCCTTGAACTTTTCCTAAGCCAAGGCGAATATTGGCTCGGCACTCTAAGCTGGCGACAAAGAGACAATCAATGCATTGGAAGCACCCCTCCTCAGATGCTCCAAAAAAGGCCAAGTCGTTTCATCTCCAGTGAGGTCGGTGGCTTCAGTTTTGCGATGCAAAAAGTATTATGTTGATTGTCTTAAAAGGACGACCCTATCAATAGAGAGTATTATACCAACTTGTTGAAACAGTTACAAATGACGATCGAAATCAAACGCGCGGAAAAAACTGACAAAAGGTGCTTTCTTTTAATCAGGACAATGCTCCAGCAACCAAGTCCTTAGTTTCAATGGCTGATTAACTTGACAGCGACTTTGAACTGCCACATCATCACCCACATTCTCCTGATTTGGCCCCATCTCTCTATCATCTATTCCTCAATATGAAAAAAAATCCAGTTGACAGTCTATCACCTTTCGGTGATTTTTGTGAGCGACAGGATGAGACCTTCTTCATCAATGAGAGCCAAGCACTGCAACATCGGTAGAAGAAGTGTGTGGATTGCAATGGGGACTATGTTTAATAATAAACGTCATATGCAGCATTCCATGATGGTACCCTGGCGAGGTAGGAATGTTTTTGTGATCTAATTCATGACTTTTAAGTCCAGATATTGTCATACACGTTTTGTGACATATGACACAATTTGTAAGGAATGGTTGGAGTTCAAGATTGTTACCTACATGGACATTTTAATTTTCATGTGACTTCATGTGATTCACTATCCTGCTTTTGACAACACAAGACGATCGCACAAAATACATTTCACTGTTGATTTCAGTTCCAATTGTTCTCTTCCGAGAAGCCTTTTTTACACATACACACGCATACATACATACAGGCACACACATATATATATATACACACATATATACATATATATATATACACATACATACATATGTATATGTGTGTGTACATACATATATACTCAAACAGTATAGAGGCCCATGATACACTCAGGTCAAGCAGTTGTATAGGCTTCTTATTTCTATTTGATTCTTCTGTCCACTGTATTCTATTTCTAGAATACACCGGTCTAGCTGAAACGTATGCTACTCTAAGTAATAGACTTACTCTATAATACAATTACAGTGTATGTGAAAATGTGTGTGAGTACGATTGTTTCAAGTGGCCAGAAAATGTATGAAAATTCGGGTCAAGATTCGAATTCTGAAATAGAAATTAGGTGAAGCGGGGTTGGCAAAATATTTAATGCAATTTATTTAGTCTCCTATTCTGCAATACATCGTTACTTACTCGTTTCTCTAGAGATTGTCAATAAATGGTAAAAAAAAAAAAATAAAAAAAAAACATGGTTCACAACATCTCATGTTCCCCAGTAAAAGAATCATTAAAATGAAATGAAGTTACAGTTTTATTTTCAATTATTAAAGCTTTCTCCATTTCACAGATTGAAATATCTGGCACTCGTGAACCGAAATTTAATGAAGAATAGATTAATGACTCTACCACCTAGAAATTATAGCAACCTACTATATAAAGTGCATTAATACTATATTAACGTAGGATGACAGTGAATAATATAGTACTGCATTCACAATGATTTCTCATATCGAAAAATAAGGTCATCATTTCTGGAACACTTTTCGTTAAAAGTTTGTTGGATAAGCTGTGATATGATTTACTTTATGACAGTTATTGCTGTATATCAAGGTTATATACAAAAATAGTCAAACGCAATTGAAGGAAGAATTTTCAGCAAAAAGCGAACTCCCAAAATACTAACTTGTTTAATGTTATTTTTCTAATTACAATTATATATTTTATATTCAAAGAATAGACCCAAAACAAGAAACGATCATATGAAAAAGAAACATAATTGCATGGAAATATAAAAGAAGAAACCCAGCAAATATTGAAAACTCGTAGCAAAACGAACCATTACTTCACATTTCTTATTAAAATATCTCCTGTTTAATAGTAGTCGGAACTAGTGTCTGTCTGTCGTAAATAGATTTTTTATTGCGAAAATAAGTAGGTAGTTCATGTTTCTGAATAACGAAAAACAGAAAAAGAAATTCTAAAGAATAAGTAAACAAAAAACCCCTCTAACGAATTTATATACACATGGGTGTGTATGTTTGCATTCATATATACGAATATACAATTATGTCAGTTCCATACATATACATACCTACGTACAGATATATCCCTATATCTATACGCACACACACATATATATGTACACCTATATATATATATATATATATATATATATATATATATATATATATATATATATATATGTATATGTGTGTGTGTGTGTATGGATATAAGCTTACATCCCAATATATATATATATATATATATATATATACATACACACACACACACACACACACACACATATATATATATATATATATATGCATATATACACATACATATACACATATACACATATACATATATATATATATATATGTATATATACTCATAAAGTTGTAATATACATGTATATGTAAACACACACATACACACACGTACAAATAAACATATGCATATACGCATATTCATATGTATACGTATATATATATATATATATATATATATATATATATATATATATATATATATATATATATATATATGTACATAGATATATATATCATATATACATACATAGATACACCCACATACATGTATATATATATATGCATATATATATATATATATATATATATATATATATATATATATATATATATATATATATATATATATATATATATATATATATATATATATATATATATATATATATATATATATATATGTATATATATATATATATAGTTACACAAAAGACATAGACGTCAAGAACATATATAATCACGCCTTTATTTGTATTCTAGACATTGTAAAACATATGTTGTGGTATTCAGTACCAATATACTGATTTCCAAAGTGAAAACTTCGATGGTGATACTTTTTACATCAGAAAAAGATAGAAAAAAACAGGTAAAATGTTATTTTAAGTATACGTATGTGTATTTCTTGATTCATTTTTATAACATCGTATTGTGTTTTGTGATAAACAGACGTATTGAATGAAATACATCGATATGTGATATGTTATGTAGATGCTATTTCTCTCTTGTGTCTTGCTTTCTTATACTTCAGTAGACAAATACACACAGGACAAACACACAGATACATTAATAGGTATGCATATATATATATATATATATATATATATATATATATATATATATATATATATATAATGCATCTCTCTCTCTCGCTCTCTCGCTCTCTCTCTCTCTCTCTCTCTCTCTATATATATATATATATATAATCATATATAAATACATATACATAATATATATATATATATATACATATATACATATATATATATATATATATATGTATGAAAAAATATATATATGTATATTTATAGATATATAAGCACATATATATCTATATTTATTTATTTATATATATAGATATACACATGTATATATATGTATATATATATATATATATATATATATATATATATATATATATATATATATATATATATATATATATATATATATATATATATATATATATATATATATATATATATATATACATATACATATATAAACAAACATGCATATATGCATGTGCACCTTTTCAGATAACGTCGATTTCACGAGGAGCGTGAGATAATGAGCGGCAAGAACATTTGATTACTATAAACACATCTTTTGTGCAGGTCGTGCAACAATAGTTGAACGGTCATACGTCACCTTCGACGGAAGACTCCAACGTATATACATGTATGAATACATGCATACACACATAACACACACACACACACACACAGACACACACACACAGACACACACACACGCACACACACACACACACACACACACACACACACACACACACACACACACACACATATATATATATATATATATTGTTGGTATGGGAATCATCGACACCCCTGTGTGATTGGAAGAATGGACTAGCCGAACTCCTATAAAGATTAGAAGTCGGTAGTAATCGAGATTGAGCGTTTTCGTAGTCTCACGAAGTACGTCGTGTGAACACATTGATTAAACCTCCGCTGCGTAATTTATATATCCTACGTGTGTCAAGGATATAGAACGATATAGAAGTTATTCGAAGCCTGCGTCGGACGTATAAATGTTTTTGGTACGAAACCAAAAAAAATTATCATACATAACTTGCTGGCTTGCGTTGTACAGTTGCAACAGGAACAACAGCAAAAAAAGCAGTTACAACAACAACATCAACCGCAACAGTAGTTACAACTACAACAGCAACAACACCAATACCAACAGTTACTGGAAGTAATGTTGAAAAAATCCGAAAATACTTGAGGCTCCTCCTTGTCAGGCAGCGTAGCAAATTCAGTTGGAGTGTTTATTTATAACCGAGAAGAAGGTACTGTTTGTTATGCATATTTCAATTGATACTAAGAAATCCTCGAAGAAAAATGTCAAATTTGGAATGACGAGATGCGACTACTTTGCAATAAGTTATTCCCTGCGAACACAAAAAAATACAGTAATCATATTCTGCCGAAAAAACAAGGTACGATTTGCTTCAATGAAACAGTTATGTTATCGAGAATTTTAAGTGAAAGAACTTTCTTGTTCAATACTCATTGGCAGTGATTAAATTTAGTTAAAAACGATAAAGATTTCGTCATCTATGCTGGTGTCGTTAACAGAGAGTGTGAAAAATTCAAATTAAACCAAGTTACTCCGGATTTATTCAAATGTCTAATTTTCTTACAAGGGTTAGCAGCAAGAAAATTTGCTGCGTTCTCGTATATTAACAAAGTTAGAGCAGGATCAAAAATTAACTCTACAGGCAGTGGTTGAAGAATGCCAGAAGACAATAGATTTAAGACATGACGCATGACGCGGTTAAATTGAAGATACATGCGTGTCGACCTGAAACGGATAAGAGAAGCAGAAAAACGAACGTCAAAACAAATCCATACTACGGGTGCGGAAGTTTACATTTTAATTCAGTTGGAGTGTTTATTTATAACCGAGAAGAAGGTACTGTTTGTTATGCATATTTCAATTGATACTAAGAAATCCTCGAAGAAAAATGTCAAATTTGGAATGACGAGATGCGACTACTTTGCAATAAGTTATTCCCTGCGAACACAAAAAAATACAGTAATCATATTCTGCCGAAAAAACAAGGTACGATTTGCTTCAATGAAACAGCTATGTTATCGAGAATTTTAAGTGAAAGAACTTTCTTGTTCAATACTCATTGGCAGTGATTAAATTTAGTTAAAAACGATAAAGATTTCGTCATCTATGCTGGTGTCGTTAACAGAGAGTGTGAAAAATTCAAATTAAACCAAGTTACTCCGGATTTATTCAAATGTCTAATTTTCTTACAAGGGTTAGCAGCAAGAAAATTTGCTGCGTTCTCGTATATTAACAAAGTTAGAGCAGGATCAAAAATTAACACTACAGGCAGTGGTTGAAGAATGCCAGAAGACAATAGATTTAAGACATGACGCATGACGCGGTTAAATTGAAGATACATGCGTGTCGAGCTGAAACGGATAAGAGAAGCAGAAAAACGAACGTCAAAACAAATCCATGCTACGGGTGCGGAAGTTTACATTTTAAAAGTAATTGTCTTTTTTAAAAATCGTAAATGCTTTAATTATCGAAAAATTGAGCATAAAATCTCACATTATATAGCGAAACAAAAATAAAAGGTTAAAAAAGAATTTTTTAGAAAGGATTTATTTTGAAAAACAAATTCTAAGGGAGGCTCAGAAAAAAAAAAGTGTGTCCATAAAAATGAATAATATTAATATCAAGTTACAATTGGGTACCGGCAGTGATATCACGATAATTAATGCAGATACATGGAGAAAAATAGGGAAACCTAGATTAAAGGAAACTTCGAAAATTGCGCGAGGTGTTTCAGGAAAATAAGTGCATTTTATGGGCGAAATGTTAAGTGACGTTACATTTCGTGGTAAAACCTTGAACGCCAATTTTTTTTATATTGAGAAATACGAAAAATGTATTTGGAACAGACAGGATGGAATTATTTAACTTATGGGGCCTTCTCATAAATATTCTTTGTAAAAATATGAATGGTTCTTCCACCAGTACAAATAAGGCATCGGATGATTTAAAAAAAAAAAAGAATTAAAAAAAAGTCTCCTGAAGTTTTTTCCTGAGGAATTGGGTTTTGCACCAAAACAGAGGCGAAGTTTCAAGTGAAAGAAAACGCTTTACCTGTATTTAAGCCTAAACGAACGGTACATTTCGCAGCGTTTAAACAAGTCAACGAAAAATTGGATAGACTTGAAAAGCTTGGAAAAATTGATCACACAAAAGTGGCGTCCCCAACAGTTAATGTCAAGACGAAAATAATAAAATCTGAGTATGCGCTGATTTCTCAACGGGATTAAACGAATATTTAATGTCATATAATTACCCGTTACCAAATCTGGAAGAAAGTTTCACGAAGCCGAATGGAGGAAAACTTTGTTCGAATATTGGACCTATCTGAAGCATATTTACAGGTTAAAGTCAATGAGGAATGTTCAAAATTATTGACAATAAATATCCATAAAAGATTGAATAAATTTAATCAACCCGCCTTTGGAATAAATGCAGCGCCTGGCATTTTCCAACAAATCATGGATATTATGCTTGCAGATTTGGATTTCGCTGTAGCTTAAGTTGACGACATATTCATAGAAAGTGAATCTCGAGGTCAGCATGCTGAGCATATTTAAAAGGTCTTCGAAAGAGTAAAAGATTGTGGACTTAGGCTCAGCGGAGAAAAGTGTGAACGTTTTATGCCAAGAATACGATATCGAGGGCAGATTATTGATGAAAATTGATGCAGACCAGACCCGTCTAGGCCGAGTACAATATAAAATGTCTCCTCCAATAAACATTACAACGTTACTGCATTTTTGGGATTCCGAATTACTATCAGTTATACATACCAAATATGCATGACTTAAGAGCACCCCTGAATAACTTGTTAAAAAAAAACAGAAGGTAATCGAATTGGTTAGACAAATGCCAACATCGTTTGAAAAAATTAAAAACGTCTTAATGTCGGAATTGCCGTTATCACATTTTGACCCGAATTTAGAAATAGTAGTGGCAGCAGATGCTGCTGAAAGTGCTATCGGAGTTGTGATTGTAGCTCATGCTTCGCGTTTATTATTGCCGGCTGAGAAAATTTAAGTTACAATCAAATAGAAAAAGAGGCATTAGCCATCATATTTGCGGTAAAAAAAAATTCCATAAATTTATACAAAGAAGAAGGTTCCAGCTGCAAACAGACCCCCAACCATTATTACCGATCTATGGATCAAAAAAGAGTATCCCCACTGATACAGCCAACAGATTGCAGCGCTGGGGAACGTTCCTTACTGAATTATGACCTTAAGATGGAGTATTTGAAATCGAAAAAATTGAGATATGCAGATGGTTTGTCATGATTAATACCAAAATACAGTAAAACACTAGAAGCCGAAAACGAAATAAAAAATATATTGCAACAAATGGCTACTAGGTATCCAGTACAGACGACGAGTAAAGACCCAGACACCATGGACTACTGGTTATACCAAGCTAGAGGGGTGTGTTTTGCTCCCTTACAATATATCAGATAAAGTTTGTGTGTCGTTAACCAGCTAGAAAAGTTGCTTTCCTGGGGTTCAAACGTAGTAACATACAATGTGAGACATAATGATCTCCCAAATTTGGAGGAAATATCTTGTGTACTTAAATAGACGTAGAGAGGCGCGATAGGTTTCAGTTGGAAGGCTACAATCTACCATTGTTCTATTTATTATTAATTACTGGAAGTCCTTTTCCTGTTTGAAGGGTCTACCATTTCCGTATTCATCATTCATTACTCAAACATTTTTCTTGCTTTAGGTTCTACCATTTCTGTATTCATCCATTATTGCTCAAAAATTTCTTTCTTTTTTAGAACTCATCATGAATTGGAGTGGTGTACAATTGTTGTTCTGTTCAAGCGCCTTATGAAAACGACCGATCTGTAATAGCCACGCAGCGAGCATTCCCTAGTCACTTTTCGCTCGGTCGAACTGCATCTGTACCAGAAAAGAAAACAATTTTACTTTGGATTTCTAACATTCATGCTGCTCGTCTATTAACATTTGTTGTGTTCGACCACACAAGTTTCACAATATTTACTACGTACAGTCTTTGCTTTCGGAACAGTGTCCTTGCTCATGTTTTCAGCTTGTGTT
>NC_142946.1:20335341-20340341 GCF_046866305.1 Octopus bimaculoides | reverse complement strand
ACACGTCGATGTAGATAGTAATTGCCATGTTGTAACTAAATATATGGCATACGCCAAATGTCTAATTTGTTTATTGTGCCTACTACATTACCACAGATCTTCACAGTGCTGTTGCTGTTATTTTTAACGCATGGGATGAAATTCCTTTTAATTGTTTGACTTACCACTTGAAATCTCTCGGTAATTTTCGTGAACTGTCTTTTCTTCGATTTCTTTTGAAGGGAGAATTGCATCCATGACAATGATGCTGACTTCTCCCCAACGAGCTTAATATCTATTGTTCTTTGAATTTATGAAATCCTTAGAATTAAATCCTCAATGACGTCTTTGTACTGCGGAAGTATTAAGTTTTCATCAAGAATTTGGTTTCCTAGACTACCTACACTCCTCATGTATTTAGTAGTAAAGTCAAGGCAGCGACAAGCAGGATTTACGTATATATCCATTCATGTATACACAAACAACACACACACAAACACAGACACAGACACACAGACACAGACACACAGACACAGACACACAGACACATACACACAGACACAGACACACAGACACAGTCAGACATACACAAACGCACACATATACATTCATGAGCGTATGCATATTTGCACGTGTGTGTGTGAGCGTGTGCGTGTTTGTGTGCGTGTATGTGGGTTTGCTCATACGCGCATACATTTATACATATTTATATGCATACATACTCCAGATGAATTCCTTATTACAACGCATTAAAAGAAACAGGTTAAGTATGAGACACAGAAACTAGAATAAAAGTGAATTTCAGAAGTTTCCTAATGATCATTTCTCGTTGACGGTTGCTGCATTTGTTCAACCCTCAGGTGAAACATGTCACGTTGGAAGTCAACATAAATAACAACCTTACAGTTTGTAGGGTACATACATACATACATACGTGCATACATACAAAGCTAATGAACTTGAGGAGAAGTGTGAAATAGGAGACGATACAGGTTTCTCCCAAAAGATCATTGGTAAAATCTATTTATGAGAACAACAGAACAAAAATAGAACCGCTTTACTGAGACGTTTGTACGTGTGTAGGTGGCACGAAAAGCATAACACTATAAAAGAAATTGTTCATGTCAACAACCTGTCGTGGAGTTTCGACAAGTTTATGAGATCCCACTTTGAGGGCTATATCCATGCAATTTCAAGAGATCTCCTCCAACTACCTACGACACAAAACGCAGAAAACGTTGACATACAACAAATGTAGGCTGCGCAGACCAAGACTAAAGACATCAGAGCAAATTATTGGCAACTGTCAGAGAATGTTCTGTCGTGGAAATCAGCTGTCCGCTAGACACCAATAAGAACAAAATAAAAGAATGGACCAGTTCACTAAGAAGATAGTACATGGGTACTTGGCATGAAAAGCACGAACCATAAAAGCGATTGATCATGTCAAGAGCTTGGCATGGAGTATCGACAAGTTTGCGACATCCTACACTGAAAGCTGCTTCTATGCAATTCACGAACAAGAGATCTCTATCAAGTTCCTACAGCATAAGGGGCAGAAAACGTTGACAGACAACAAATGTAGGCTGTGCATGACCAAGCCTGTAGACATCAACCACATTATTACCATCTGTAAGAGAATGTCTTCCAGATATTATCCTCCCATGAGTCACGATACAGTGGTTAGAGCGGTATGGAATAAGATAACGGAGGTAAAAATGAATACCTACAACCTGAAGTATATCGAGACCAAAGAGTCAAAATAATACTGGTGAAGCTTGAAAATTAAAACAAACACCAAGTTAAAATACAACCACTCAGATATAGTTGAGTGGGACGACAAGGAAAAGATATGTTCTCTTGTGGATATCAGCTGCCCCTGGACATGAATGGGGTTAGAAAAATAGAAGAGAAACAGGACATCGATAGACCATTGATAAGGAGTTTGCAATTCCAGTACCCGAGATACAGTTTCAGTTTCATACCCATTATTATAGGAGCAACAGAATATATACCCATCCGTCTGGAGCTAAGTGTGGCTGAAGTTGGAATCTTTCGGGGAGAATGCAAATTAGTTACAAACGATCACTATATCTGGGACTATAAAAAACCGCAATACCTTTTTAAATTTAGAGGATGATGGCTAAATGAAATACTTATATTCACACCCTTGCTACTAAGTCGGTGGACAGTCAAAATTTACTCTAAATTATAAAGAGAAAGAAAAGACCTAGTATATTTATAGATACATGCTAAATTTGACGATTCCCGTGTCTCCATTTTCCAGGCAATGATTTGATGTATTGGTGAGCAATCAGTGCCATTGGGGAGCATAAAGATTGAAGTTGGAGTTGAGAAAAAGTTCGCTGACGTGAGGGAATGGAGGCCATCTGAATATTGATACAAATGTACTTGTATTCTGATGACTTCGACCGGGTATCAAAATGCCATGATCATGAGTACTGACCAATGCACTGTAAACACTATGAAGGCTGTTTGATGTGTAACGCACGTGTCCCACGCCTCATGATAAATCAATTTCGCCTCAAATGTGAAAATCAAATGTGAAAGTCTCAAATGTGAAATGGTCTCTATCCAGTAAGCGTGACGTCACGCTGCTCTAAAAACTATAACTAGATCTCAGGCTCAATTCAGATGACAATATAAAGCTTTTGGAGGCTCTGCTCAAACCCTAGCAAAGCAGATTTGCTTCTTGAAGGCCATATCTAGGGCGGCAGGTTTCGGCACCTTACTCTACCTGCAGAAAACGTCAAAAGAGGATGTCAGCGCTCCCACTGTGGCCTCTAAGTACTCCGATTGTAATGTCATGGATTACTAAGTGAGTGGTGTAGTTGGAACGGATGTTAACAAACCTGACTGCTATATAGGCCGAGTTGGTGGCCAATATCAAGGCGATGTTCGAAGATCTTCCTAGCTACACTGTGAGGAAAGGAGGCACAAGGTTTCGGAGCTATATTGAGGTCGTGGGGTACAATGAAGGTGATTACCTTAGGTAATCAGTTATGTCGAAACCTTTACAATAACCCAGAAAGGAGCAAACAATTAAACTATGATGGAAAGAAATGAACCGAACCCCAGACCGACCCAAAACAGAAAAGTATATAAATCCACTTCAGCGTTAATTCAAATGAAATTTCACAATATATAAATACTTGTTAAACCCATTTGCAATTACCGTGAATACAAAACAAAAAAGAAAATAGACAATCAACCTACAGATAAGTTAATGAAAAAAATAAACTACACTTCTATTATTTCTTTCCTTATTATACTTTATATATTTTAATAATATTGAATATATAGATTTTTGTACATTCTTTGCTTAGGATTGAACCTCCAGAGTTGAATGTTTAACATCCCTTTGAAGGATATTTGTCCTTACTTTTCACTTTCTCTATATATATACATATATATATATATATATATATATATATATATATATATATATATATACATATACATATACATATATATATATATATATGTATATATATATATATATATATATATATATATATATATATATATATATATATATATATATATATATATATATATATATATATATATATATATATATATATATATATATATATATATATATACATACATACATATATATATACACATATATACATGCATACACATACATATATATATATATATATATATATATATATATATATATATATATATATATATATATAGACTCAAGATGGATTTAAAAAGAATATTGCGATCAAGAAGGTAAGTCTCAGTGACAATTTTACATGCATAATTTGTCCCAGATCATGGCTTTCTTTTGCTTGGTTAAAATCTCAGTTGCAGACTCATGAAAGACAAATCTCCACCAATTACTCTGGACACAGCTTTCAATATCGTGTGTCCCATAAGGCTTGCAAATTTAACGGTGGCCTCAGAAGACATTTTAAGATCCACAAATATCAGAACCTTACTGCAGCTCTTGGTGGTTCAAATCGGATATGCAATATATGTGGGTGTCTTTTCAATACATTGATTTATTTTAAAAGCCACATCAAACGACATGATTGACTTCGGATGTAAGTACAAGAGGTAATCAGCCTCTGCATAAGGAGTAGACACCCACCAAATATATGTATATATATAAGAATTTTGAAACAGAAATTAAATACAGAGACAATTGATCGACCATATTAATTTATTTTCGAATTATAACACCTCATCGAATATGGGTTGCACATTTTACCTTTGGAGAAATAAAAATAACTTATTGTATGCAGAAACACACCCACAACCACACACAGACACATATATATGCACATAAACACGCACACACACACACATACACAAACACACACATTGATACATATATATTGATACTTCATGCCTCGTGATTTATTTATTGAGGAAGAAAGTAATCGTTACGAACTCCAGAATTATTTAATTTTTAATATATGAAGTTTTCCAAGTCATTATGACGAGATTCTATTTGCCACCGTGAAGTGGTTACTGATATAAAAATCATCTGTGCCTATTGGACAAATACAAGAATGTTTCTGAAAGCAGGAAATCGAAATAGCTTGTATATATTTAAAGGTTTTATAACTTGTTCTGGTTTTACATAGTGACTGCATGTATAAGAAAATGATTAACATGTAATAGATTCTGATCCGTAGGAACTGGAAAACTTCCTGGCAGTATCAGAACTGTTCAGGAGAGTCAGACGGAGTCTTAATGTTGGAATTTATCCACAGTGAAAACTGAAATACCAAGTATTCATACTTTTTCTCATTCACTTCGTGTTTCTCTATGTATCTCCCATCGTCTCTTAAAATGCATACACAGACACACACACGCCCACATCCGTCTATACATACATACATACATTTACATATGTACATACATATATATGCAAAGTTATAGAGTAGTTTCAATGGGACCTGACACAATGTAGTTATAGCTCGTACCTGAGGTGAATAGGGAATAAATATAAACAAAATTAATTTGTATTATCGTGC